>NC_056589.1:1901499-1902258 GCF_018340385.1 Cyprinus carpio | reverse complement strand
TCCATTTGGCCCCCCGACTCAGCGAGATCCGTGTTGGCTCTACCGGTGGGAGTTCGTGTCTGGAATAATATTGTGAATCAGGGTTGTTTTCGAATTAATTACACAATATTAAGTTGTATGCGTGACTAAACTTAATTTATTTTAGCAATTACTTTTGTAATTGTCATTATTACTTATTATTTTCATTATTATTATCCTCCATCATTATATCCTCATTCCTCATCATATTATCTATTATTATTATTAGTATTATATATGTAGGTTTATGATTTTTTTTCCAGTGGTTTGGATTCCCCCAATCCCCCCTGTCTTCTCCCACATCAGCCAAAAACTCTGTATACAAAATATATTATTATTTAAAATGGATTAATTAATGACATATTGAATTCTACAAAGAAAGGATAAAATAGTGATAACTTCTTAATTCATGGACAATAATTTTCGCCTTGTCATGAGCTCTGTATATGGGAATAAAATGTCATAAAAAAGTCCAGATAACGAATAAATACGTGTGACCTGCTGAAATGAATAAGCAAATTATTAAATGTAAGTTTTAAGCCTTTCATAATTTGTGACATTTATGTAACTATAAATAACTGTAAATATCCTACTTTTTGTATGATTTCTGGTTTTTCATGTTGCAGTTTTATTTTTTAATTTTTTTCAAGTTTTTTTTTTTTTATGGTGTGAGTCAGAGTAAATTGCGATGCGACTCAAGTCTCATGAACATGCAGCCGTGTGAAAGCCCCTTAAAACCCC
>NC_056589.1:1855788-1900498 GCF_018340385.1 Cyprinus carpio | reverse complement strand
ACATGGATGATCTGAAAACATTAGCTTAGCTTTTGTACGTTTACCATAAAGTGACAAAAATCGACCGTTTGGTTGGAAAAACATACTAAAGTTTTTTCATGGCACCAAGTAACATAATTTTGTAAAGTTAGGGCTCTTACAGTGTAATATGTAAAAAAAAATGTGCTTACCTTGTGAAATTTCACCAAGAAGGGCTCACATGGCAGGGGTGATTTCTTTGTTTCTGACATGTTAGAAGAAGTTTTTGTGACAAGTGCTGTTGATTGACAACACCGACATTTAGTGGATTTTTTTTGGCATAACATACCTCAACCAGATGGTAGAGATGGCTCAATCAGCTTTAGTTAAATTAGGTACTCCTCTCAATAAAATATAGTGACTCAACATGTGCTCACCATTTGGGACGAGCAGGCAGTTAAAGGGTTAACATTTTGTGAAAAGACCAGTGGCCATGTCATGTATTCTTTTACATGTAATTTTCATACATAATTTTCATACATCTCATAATTTTCAGATTAATGGTTCAAAAAATAAAATATACATGCATTTACAAAACTTATTTGGATAAATACAATGGTGAAAATTTTTAATCATTATTACATAGGGAAGCCTTTCAGGGATGTGCTGAGTAGAAGATTTGTTTTCCTTTTCCTCCCTAAAAGCAAAAGAAAATACATTGACAGCAAAATGTTTCAACTTTCATAGTGGGTCATTTACTAATTAGGCTAAGCCATTGTATTGCATTTTTATAAGATCTTGTTATGAACTTTGCTTAATAATTTAGCATTTGCTAATGAGCAGGAAACTATGAGAAATATGAGCTCATTTACAGTCTAAATGAATGAACGCCTTATTTTCTTATTTTTGACAACATCAACCCAGGTGCACAATTAATTACCTGTTCAGTTTTCAATTCTTAATGTAAGCGCTATACTTAGATCAGTGGTTTAGTCAGAGACTGCACGAGAGCAGCGGACTGAAGCGGCTTCAGATGGGCAGCTTGTTAATGTCTCCTTTGCGATGATGTGTGTCATTGACTATCGTAAGTTGCTTTGTCTATTATATTTACTGTTTTATGTTTATATCGATGAAACATCCATTGTGTATCTTATTACTTCATGTTAAGCCGTTTATTATTTCATATATCAGTGTGTTTGCACATTATGTTGATATCATTGGCGAGACCAGAAATTTTAAACTGAGTGGACCTTGGTAGAATAGGGTGGACCTCAATGACTACTAGTGATGTGCGGGTCTTCTCATTACCCGTGGGCCCCGCGGGTAACCCATGGGTCGGATCGGGTAAAGAAATTTGCCCTTTATTTGCGGGGCGGGTTGGGGCGGGTCATTAAAAACAAAATAAATAAAAAAAATCCATGTATGTTGCGTGCAATTCCATATAGCCTATATTAAATATTTGGAATATATATTTTTATGGCGTTATTTTACTGACAAATGTCGAGAGTGCATTATTGTAGCACGAAAGCACATTAATACAATGTGCGGCCTATATATATTGTGTACTTGGATTGATATAGCCTATACACACACATACACACACACACACACACACACAACATATATAATATATTATATATATATATATATATATATATATATATATATATATATAGACACATTTAAGACAGAAATATTTAGATATGGGTCAGATGCACTATTCCCTAAACCTAAAAAAAATTAAGAAATGGAGACCAAATATAACTTTTAATTAATTATGAAATAATTAATTATTAATTAATATTAAATTTTCATATTGGCCATAACATTACTACATTATATTCTATGTGTTAAATGCATTTACAGACAATGTAATTACATGTAACTATCATATAACTGTATATTCACTGTTTTACAGAGAAGAGTGCCATTAAATGTATAGCAAATGTTCTCTCATGTATTTGCAAAATGACGAAAGAAAGTAGCCAACTTAGACAAGATGTTCAGTGCATTTCTGACATAATTGCCAATTCTCTTGCGTTAGTTCCAATGCAGGTTTCATCTCGATTATCGCATTTTGATTATGGGGTGTCAGTTACATCAATGACCATCAATGACCACTAGTATGTTGGCTTCACCGCAGAATGATCAAAAATCCAAGCCAATCAGATAAATACTCCATTGTGCCCCCTAGGGACGAGTCCCTACATCAACATCGTGATAGCCATTCAGATCTTATTGAAGATCTTACCTGTAGCCTAAAGAAAATGGGCAAACTGAGTAGTAACCAGTCACATTCAGGGCTCAGTATAATGAACTGCCCAACAGTGATAATGACTCTACGCAATACATACCCAACTATGCTGCTAATGTTCATGGATTGAGACAACTTCAGTATGATCCTCATCATTGGCAGTCTGATGACACAGTAGTGTTTCATCCCAACCTGCCATTTTATCCTACATGGGATTTTGGTCATTCTTTGAGAGATGTTGATTCTGGTCATTCATATTTAGAGTATCGGCCTGCTAAAGATACTCAGGATCCATTCTTTGGTGACCATGGGTGAACTTTCCAGACAACAGCTCCACTTGACTATTCAAGTCCTTACTTCACGCCTGGCATGCTTCGCCAGTGAAATTTTTTGTGGGCCCACTCCTACCATCCCTGACACGATGACCCGCTTGAATTTAACCGGCTTAAGATCGCTTTAGGTAATGTACTGCCTGATGACGCTACTGAATCTTTCAAGTTCCAGATCTTGGTCGATCACCTTAAGTTGGAAGATGCTTTACTTGTTGCTGATTCATACAGTCATAGTAGTTCTCCCTTTAGCGACATTATGAGAGCTCTTACCGAGTATGTATGGACAGCCGCATCAGTGGCGTTGCAACAGATAAGCAACTTAATGGATGGACCACAGCATAAAAAGTGAGGATGTCAAAGCATTCAAAGGTTTTATGCTTAGAGTTTGAGCACAAGTTTGGATGTTAAATTAACTAGGAAGCCCAGGTTGGACAGAGTTAAAGTGTGGTTCACACGTATCTCGCCTCTTAGCTAATTTTACCTTATGACCTGAGCTAACTGCAAGAGACTCATCAATCCACTTCAGACTCCCATTTCTACTCTAATTGATTTAGCGATTGGCTTGAATACAAAGTTTGAGTGCTAGTGGAAGGAACTCAGAACAGTACACCCTGATCATGAGAAGTAAGGGTTTCCATAAGAACCAAACGGATTGATCCATGCCTCGAAAGCTGACCACTGTTCTGCATGGTGAAGAAAAGATGAGAGTGACATTTGAGAATGTGAAGCCGACATCAGTGTCCTCAGATAAGAAAAAGGAAAACCCAAGAGAAGTACTGCCCTTTCTGCGACTCCATCCATCACTATGTGACTCAAGCTATAATGCTGGATTCAGAGCTATGTCACCCCACTCTCAGTCAAACAGTGTAACTTGAGTCCTCATTCGTGGTACATACCACATCATATGGTCCATCATAATGGTAAATACTGCATTATATTCAATTGCTCCTTTAAGTTTCAAGGCCTGTCTCTAAATGAGCACCTCTTGCCTGGGCCTATTCTGGGGCGAGTTTGTTGGGAGTTCTCCTTCGATTCAGGGAACACCCTGTAGCCATCTGCAGTGATATGGGCAACATGTTTCATCAAGTCTGCTTTCTTGATGAAGACAAACCCTTCCACAGATTTCTGTGGGCGTAATGGGATAGCAACAGAACCTCCATCAGTCTATCAGTGGGAGGTTCTGCTATTTAGGACCACTTGTAGCCCCTGCTGTGCTACATTTTGCCCTTCAGTTACACATAAAAAAATCAGCTCGAGCCTACAGATGAGGTGCGGCAAACCATATAGAGTGGGATTTTTATGTGGACAATTGTTTATAAAGTGTTCCAACTAAAAGACAGGCTGTGACATTAGTGAACAGATTGCAGAGTCATCTCAATAAAAGGCAGATTTGAGTTGAGACAGTGGCCCAATAATGTTCCCTACCATCATTTAGCACCTTCCTGCTGAGCGAAAATAAGAAAGCAGTGAAATTTGGTTCAGTCAAGGGACAACCAATCCACAAGAAAGGGCTCTCAGCCTTCTATGGCAATGTAAATCTGACACTTTGGCATGCAAGCCTTATCCCAGCAAAGATATCGAGATCACAATGCAGAAAATTTACAGCACTCTTGCTAAACAGTATGATTCCTTGGTTTTCTAATTCCCTTCACCACAAGGGCTAAGATCATTGTCCTAATGCTGTGGAATAAAAAACAAACCTGGGATGATCCTTGCCTTCCCGCAGACTTCCTAGATGCCTGGCATCAGTGTGAAAGTGAATTGCCTGAGTTATCTCAGCCTAGATGTTACAACTCCTACCTTCAGCTTACGGCTAAGTGTTGCAGCCTACATGTATTTTGTGATGCTTCTGATAGGCTCTGTAGCATATCTGTGCATGGAGAATAATCAGAGCAGCTTCAAGTGGCCTTTGTAGCCACAATCTCAGGTTTGCTCTCAAAAAGCAGCTCTCCATATTACGATTGGAGCTCTGTGCAGCACTGACAGGAGCACAGCTAGATTGTCAAAACACTGAAGACATTCAAGAGCTGAAGAAACCTGCATTTTGTGGCTTACTGAATAATACCACAGCACCTCTAATACCAGATGCTTTCTGATTCGATAGCTATAAAGAGCTATTAGATGCTACTGTGTGGTCCCTACATGGGGCGGCCAGTAGTAAAAATCAACCTGATGCAAATGACTTCTGTGAGGCAGAATTGACTATTTGACTATATTGAGACATTGTTAGATGCAGGACTTCCCTTTACTTTACTTAGAGACTGGAAGAATCTGCCTGCTCATAGTTGGTTATTGAAACTTGCTCCTGAGTATGAGGCCAACTCTGCATTGATTTGAGTAGAAGGTAGACTTCACAGGTGTGACAGTCTGAACAATGACGTTTTGCATTCTATAGTCCTGTTGCCAGATAACCTAGTCTCAAAGCTCCTCATTAAGCATTACGACACCTAGCTGTATCATCCAGGGGTTGATCGTGTATATGCAGAACTATGCCGAAAGTTCTGGGGAGTTCATGGAAGAGAGACTATTAAGAAGCACCAACATGGGTCTTGATTGTAAAAAAAGGAGAGTGATACCAGCAGTTCTGTGAATCAAACCTCACATTTTTAAAAGCCCCCTTCTATTCCACAGGAGTGGATAGGGCACTGTACTGAGAAAAGATGGGGCATCATTTATAAATTTCTGATGATCGGTGCTGTGGTACCTTGATCTGCTAAATCACAGAGACACATTATTTTGTGATGTCTCTCGATGTCTCATCACCCACAGAGGGTACTAAATAAGGTACTAATTTCAAAGGAGGACTTAATGTAATTGAAGAATCTTTCTTCTGCCAAATTCAGCCCTACTCTCAAAGACCAGCCTAGCCAACAACAGACTCATTTCCACTCAGCCCTTCCAGCGCATCTCACTTTGGCAAGTCATGGGGGAAAGGGATGTGAGATCAATGAAAACAGCCCTACACACCACACTTGGTGCTTAGTTTGTTACTGAAGAGGTTCTAAGAACTATCTTAATTGAAAGTTGACGGTCTTTTAAAATTCAAGACTCTGGGTTCACATCCTCTGGGATGTAGAGACCCAGATCCGTGGACACCAAATTCCTTACCTATGGGGCAGCACATCTCTTACCTGCTATTAGGTGGTCTATTCTGAGTCTGATCTTCTTAATCGGAAAAGATGGAGACAGTACAGTAGATACTCAGTGATTCACTTCTGGAAACATTAAATTCACAACTTCCCTGCCTACCCTACAAAACACTCCGAAGTGGAACCAAGAAAGAGAGAATATTTACAGTTGGAAACTGTGGTCCCTTATTGCTGATGAGAAGCAGCCACGAGCAGTCTGGCGAGTGGGCACTGTTAACCACTGTCTTTCCTGGTTCTGATGGTAGAGGTCAGAAACAGCTTCTATCAAGAGATACTTTTTAAAGAGCTAATTTGCCCTGTTTAGTAAATCTGTCCCTAAAAGAGGGAGAGGCAATGGAGCAAGTTGGCCAGATACTGTGGAAAAATAACTTGGCATGCCCCATTTGTTGACCCCCCCTGAAACAGTTCAAGTAAAATGTATTTAGCAGTAAAATTATACATACATACCTTTGAGTGGAATTGGCAAAACACAGCAAAAATTGACCTGCAGAAATAAATAAAAATATATTAATGACCACAATATCCTGGTTGTCATAATAGTTCAATGAATTAAACATAACTAAGTTTTATAACATTATATTTGTAGCCTACCTCGTTCATTTATTATTTAGCCACAGCATTTTAAGAAAAAAAAAAAGCAAACTCAATGAAACAGCATGAGGTTTAATGATTTTAAAAATGTTAACCTTAAATCGTTCAGTACAAAAAAGCCAAAGTGCTCATCCACCTCAGATGCCAATACAGACTTGATTTTACTTTTTTTTGAAAACTTGAGCAATTTGGTAATTTTGTACGTCATATATTCTTTAACATTACATTTATAATATTTTTTAATAATTTCAATAAAAAATATAATCATACTTAGCTTAAAGGGATATTTCACCCAAAAATGAAAATTTATGTCATTAATGACTTCACCCTCATGTCGTTCCCAAACCCGGAACCTCCGTTCATCTTCGAACACAGTATATAGATATTTTAGATTTAGTCCGAGAGCTTTCTGTTCCTCCATTGAGAAGTGTGTACGGTATACTGTCCACGTTCCAGAAAGGTAATAAAAACATCTTCAAATTAGTGCATGTGACATCAGAGGGTCCGTTAGAATTTTTTGAAGCATCGAAAATACATTTTGGTCCAAAATATCAAAAAAACTACGAACTTTATTCAGCATTGACTTCTCTCTCCCGGGTCTGTTATGAGCGGCGTTCACAACACTGCAGTTTTGTGATATCCGGTTCGCGAACGATCACTCGATGTAACGGATCTTCTTGAACCAGTTCACCAAATCGAACTGAATCGTTTGAAATGGTTCGCGTCAACAATAAGCATTTAATCCACAAATTACTTAAGCTGTTAACTTTTTTAACATGGCTGACACTCCCTCTGAGTTCAAATAAACCAATATCCCGGAAGTAAGTCATTTACTCAAACAGTATACTGACTGAACTGCTGACCGAGCCAGATAACGAACGAAACATTGACTCGTTCTCGAGTCAAGAACCGTTTCTGTCGGACCTCGCCCCGTCCGGTTCGAGAAACCGAGGAGCTGATGATACTGCGCATGCTTGATTCAGCGTGAAGCAGACTGACACACAGCACGTCTTGAACCGAGCTGGTTCTTTTGGTGATTGTTCTGAACTGATTCTGTGCTAATGTTATGAGCGCGGGAAAACCGAAGGCTTGAATCAAGGGCAATCATCGCCATGAAGTCCATTACGTCGAGCGCAAAAGAACTGGTGAACCGTTTTCGGCAACCACCGGTTTATTGAATCAACTGTCCGAAAGAACCGGTTCAAGAACGGAAAAAGACAGAACTTCCCATCACTACCGGTGATCCGAAAACCGATGCAACCGGGTTCTTGGAAAACATGAAAAGATTGATGGTGTCAAAGGGGCTTTGCTTTGAGTATTTCTGTTACTGCTGATTTCCTGGGTTTTTTCACAACATCTCTCTCTAGAATGTACTCAATTGGTGACAAAAAAAAAAAAAAAACTTATAGGTGTTAGAAATACACGAGAGAATGGCCTGACTAGTTCTAACTGAAATATCTATCAACTCCAGAAAAAATAGCATCACAGAATGGCTATTCTTAGATGGTGTGTTGGTGCTATTTGGTGTCATAAGGGAAACCTAAAACTTGCCACACACTTGAAGATTTTAAAGCCCAGTTTTTTGCACAATTTGCATGCTGTAATATCTCATGTCTGTGGAGATGCAACTGTGAAATCATTACTACAGTTTCCAGTTTGTATGGTCTTGCAATTTGAAGATCATAAGTTTAAAAACTGTTTAAAACTTATCTTTATGTCTATGGTCTCTTTCCAGTTTTAAAATTTGGTAGGATTTTAAAAATCATCTGTTAAAGCCTTCAGAATGCTCCGCTTAAAAGGCGACAACTCTGAAAGAAGTAAATAAATTAATACATATTTAAGAGACAGAAACTCAAAACGTCTTTAAACTCATTTAATAAAAGCCTTTAACAATAACTGGGTGGTTTTACTGTTTAAATTAAAACATAAAACAAGAATTTGTGTTTTTTATTATTACCATTGATATGTTTAATTCTTGTGGTTCTTGTTGTACTTGGTGCGCTCTACATGGATTTTCTAAAGAAAACACCACAACCGTTTTTTCCATACACTCGAAACTCATCTGTAAAACATTTAAATCTTTAAGAGATTAGCACTCTGAAAAAACGTACCTCCGTGAAAAGAGCCCTTACACAGCTGGACTGGCAGTGTGGTTCATGTCTCTCTGTCTCTCTAAAAAAATAAAAAATAAACACGTAACAGTTAAGTACAATTAACACGTAACAAGTAACAACCACAGTTAATGCCAGCATGAAAAGTGAGGATGGATGTCGAGACTGTGAAATAAGTACTTCTTAGGCGTGTTTCAGTCCCACCTAAAATATTGTTTAAGAAAAACTTCAGGCTCGAATAAAAAGGAGCACTTTAAAAACAAGCTGTGGTTCATTTCCCTTGACCAATTCATTAAGTGTTTCCCCTGGTTGTTGTCCGTGAACGAACGTCCTGTGGCGTGCTCCATGGTATGTGTGGTGTGGTGGGCTCCATAGGAATGTATCCCCCTGGTGTGCGTCTGACTTATGTGTTGGTTCTGGTGTGGCTCCCTGGTGTGCTCTGTAGGATGTATCATGAGTATGAATCTGTAGTTTGTGTCCTGGTTTGGTCACCCTGGTGTGTGTTCTCTGTTGTGCTTCGTGGTGTGTGTCCATGGTGTCTCCTGTAGCCTGTGCGATAGCTTAATATTTGAAAAACTGCAAAGACTAAAGATTACTGACACTTGATATAACTTGTACCACATTTTTAATATTTTAAAAATTCTAGTCTAAAGATCTTTACATTTCATAAGCTCCAACAATGTTATACAGATTTATAGGAGCTGAAAGTAGGTATAGATGCAAGCTTACTGTGAAAAACTTGCAAAAGGGCAAGATATTTTTTAACAATAACATTGAAACACATACCAAGTGAGAATGTGACTTGATACATCTAGACGACGAGTCAAAATTCAGAGTGTTACTTTCTGTGATAATATGAAACCAGTTTAATTACCAGCAGGTTTCCTACACATTTTTCTTTCAACAATTCCCATAATTTTCACGATGTCGAATTCCAAACCTCTTTGTACACACCTGCTTCAAAAAAGTTGACACTGTACGAATTGTGAATAAAAAACAGAATGCAATGTATGTGACTTTCAAATGTTCATAGTTTATTCAGAAGAACAACATAGATGACATATCAAAATGTTTGAAACTGAGAAAATGTTAGCATTTTTAAGGGACACATAATTGATTTTTAAATTTCCATTAAATTTAAATGGCATCAACACATCTCAAAAGTTGTGGCATCTGTGTGCATCCCCTATTCTTTTTTAGACAGTATCTGCAACCATCCCCTGGGACTTGAGGAGACAAGTTGCTCAAGTTAGGAATAGGACATGTTGTCCCCATGCTTTTCTAATACAGAGCTTCTAGTGGCTCAACTGCCTTAGTCTCTTCCTTTGTGTCGCATCTTCCTTTTATATGATGCCCAAATGTTTCTATGGGGTTTAAACTGGGCTGCAGGGTGGGCCAATTTCGTACCCGGGTAAGTATGGAAAAAAAATAAAAGTAAGAAGACAACAATAGTCTTCTTTGAAAATGTACAGCAAATGTTTTCTTAAATCCTATGAAATACTCTTTTTAACATGGATGATATTAAATAAACAAACTTACAGACGATGGCCTCTTTGGCATGAAAT
This sequence comes from Cyprinus carpio, assembly GCF_018340385.1. Lineage (NCBI taxonomy): Eukaryota > Metazoa > Chordata > Actinopteri > Cypriniformes > Cyprinidae > Cyprinus > Cyprinus carpio. The sequence goes on along the minus strand of NC_056589.1, from coordinate 1,890,538 downwards.
AACAGAAGAATATATCTTTTATCAGAGAGACATCTGCTGCTGCATCACTGCTGTGGAGAAGTGAAAACTAAAATGGCCACCACGACCTCTAACCTAAGTCACATGATGCATCTTAACCAATTAAATAAAACCAAAATTAAATGACTACATAAATAGTCAGAACAATCTATCTGTCTATCTAGGCTATATCAATCCAAGTACACAATATATATAGGCCTATATGACCACATTAATTTTAAGAATCATATGCTTTCTTGTTTGTATAGATAAATTGTTCAGAAGGGTTTGACCAAACTGTTAAACTAAGTCATTTACAAATCATCCAAACAGCTGATTCATTTCTAATACAATTAAATTGTAAAGAAATTACAGATCCATCTTTGAAATCTGATTGGTTGATAACTTTTGACAATGTTTAATTCAGGCGTGAAAATAATTAATAGCTATCTACAGCGCATGAGCCCAGAGAGATTTGAGCGTGCACAGGACATTGTTAGAGGAGAGGAGAGACATTTTAGGTGAGTCGCTGTTTCGGACGAGAGTAGCGTATATCTGAGCGGCGTCCGGTTTTGTGCAAGATCAAGAAAATCCGCGCTCCAGCGGAGAGATATGCGCTCACATATTGTATTAATAAGCTTTCGCGCTACAATAATGCGCTCTCGACATTTGTCAGTAAAATAACGCCATATATTTTCATATTTTATTAGGTTCTTTGACAAGGTTACAAAAAAAAGGTTTACGCAGCAACGTAACTTGCGTGTTGTCCCGTGGGTCGGGTAACGTTAAATAAATTTTACTTTATTTGCGGGGCGGGCCAAATAACTTCAAAGCGGACCCGCGGGTTGGAAAAAAATCCGACCGTCACATCACTAATGACTACTCTCAAATTACAAAAATTTACAATATGGGATAAAATCACTTGACAGTTAAATGCAAGTTAAATGTGATTTATTGTTAGCCAACAAATTCATGAATATACAACAAAATTCATTTATAACAAGCAGATAACATTACAATGCCTATTGCAAGGAAGACAAATATAGATATTGTGCTGCTATATGACCATTGTAACAAGACATCAGTGTTCAGTAATTGTGTTCATTTTAAACTGGATTTCTGACAGGCTCTATAGGCGTTATACTTTTCGGAGCCGCATCAGATGTTGCTTTACCCATTTGCGCCGCCACAAAGCCTGGCGTGATAAGCTTCCAATCACGTCCCTATCTTTAAACACTCCTTCAAAACATAGTGTCATTAAAATGACGTGACACATCTTGCAGTATTACCTGCATCGCCTTTTACACTGTACTCTAGAATGGGAACTTTGTGTACCACTTAGCAGCAAAAAATTCCCCTAGACTTGCCGCTTATTGCTGTGCGTGGAAACTCGCGCAAATGGGGGCTGGAGCAGGTGGTTCCACTGGCGTGGATAAACCAGCGGTGGCGGCAGTTGTTTTCTCGATCATTAGCCCGGTTGATGTCGATGTTTCAGATTCTGTTCTTGGTTTTTTAAATATTTAAGATGTTTGTTTTGACATGCTGGTCTAGGTGTCATAGTGTTAAAAAAGTAGCCACATTTTCACTAGCAGGCATAAACTCTTTCCACATCCCACCCCAACAATATCACGATTGGCTAAGCAATGCTACTAAACATTGATTGTTTTGTTTGCAGTAAGACAATTATATGACAAAGTTTTGGCTCTACAGTAATTATTTTTTTATGGAACTCTTGTACGTATTTAAGTGATTAGTATTGTCATATATGCATACTTTTTTTCTGCTTTCACATTTGTTTTTTTGTTTTTTTTTGTCTGTTCTGAGGGGTCCACCGCAATCGGGGGGCCAGTGCCCCCCCGGGCCCTTTGACCTCCCCCCTTTGTATTAGAAAATGCGATGATACCTGTGAACTGTGACCAACGTTTTTTTGAAAACTTTTGCAATGAGGCAAAATTTCTGAAGATTGTGAAACTATTATCCAAATTGGGTTTTATCTTTTTTTCTTTCAAAAAACCACCATAAACACTATAAAATTTTCCCATACATAGGCAACCGGGAACATTCATCGGCATGTTTGGGTTCCTATTGCCACGGGGGAAATTTCTCCCAGACCAGAAACCCAACTGCCTTTAACAGTAAAAATTTAGGACATTTTGGGACTGCTACGTTTTTGACTGTATTTTTTTGATTGCTACTTTCTTCAGCCAAACCCATTACAGCTATTTGAAGGGGGTTGGAGGGCCACCCTTTTTTGTAACCCCCCTTTTTCTTTTTATTTTTTTATCTAATTTGAATGTATATAAAATAAAATTAATAAAATGTTTAATTTATATAGCCCTTTCCTAGCTCGGGTGCAGTGACACAAAGGCATCATTTCACTCACGCCTATTTTAACAAATAAGTTTGACGACTTATTTTATTATGTTATTTTTCTGTTTTTTTAACCTTATCAATTTTGAATGAAATTAAAATTTTATTTCAAATTTTAATTTTTTTAAACACGACTCTTGCTCTTCATTTCCCCATTTGGGCCTGGATTTTATTGTGGTAAAATAAACCCCCGGGATTGGGATCATAAAGAAGTGATTTCAGTCCCCCCAAAAATTTATGGTTCTGATCTGGATGCTAAACTGCTTCAGCTATATACCCAGACTAGGGGTGCCAAATTGGAAAAAAAACTTTCATTGTGACAGAACAAAAAACAAAGATCAAATAAAAAAAAGCAGTGCTTTCTTTTTTTAAGTCTAATTTTATTTAGGACAGAAAATTTTAAAAATCAAAGTTAAAAAACACTACAATTTTTATAAATTTTATAAAAGTATAAATTAAAACTAAAAAATCAGTGTTAAAACTACAAAGTGATTTTTATATGTTTTTTGTTGTTTGATTAACATTCATGACACAGAAAGCCTCAGGAACATTAAACTGCTGTGAACCAATATACTGTTTCACATCCATTTTCATTCTCACTGTTACCTTTACCTAAACCATAAGCAACTGTGTTTACAAGGATACTTGCAGAGACATGCATTTTGACAATTTCACCACTTATAATCAGGATGCTGTGTAGATGCGCATTTTAGTGGCATGATAATGACAAATCCCCTGCTGCTGCATTTTTATTATTACGAACTAACACAAAGTTCAAATGATTTGGCAATAATTTCCGACAAACTTAAGCTGTTGCAGCGTGGGGTGTGTCATGTCCGGTGTAGACACAGTGTCTTGTGTGTGTCAAAGAAAACAATCATATAAATATAATAATGATCAGTAGCTCTACTAAACATCGCACATCCTGTGATGTGACAATCGTGGGTGTGCACATCGCAATATCGATGCTGAAAGATGTATCATGCAGCCCTAACCCAGCCCCAGGGAGAGGGTATCAGGCCATGCAGAGTTATTAGACAGCCTTTGCATCTGCAGGATTATGAGGTTAGTAATCCTCAAAGGCATTTACATTTGCAGAAGAGCATGCTAATGCTGTAACAAATGCTGATGTTCTCTCATGTATTTGCAAAATGACGAAGAAAGTAGCCAACTAGACAAGATGTTTCAGTGCATTTCTGACATAATTGCCAATTCGCTTGCGTTAGTTTTCCAATGCAGGTTTCCACTCGATTATCGCATGTGATTATGGTGTGCAGTACATCAATGACCAGCATGCCACTAGTATGTTGCTTTCACCGCAGAATGAGCAAATCCAGCCAATAAGATAAATACGCCATTGTGCCCCCTAGGGACAGTCCCTAAATCAACATCGTGATAGCCTTGTTCAGATCTTATTGAAGATCTTACCTGTAGCCAAAAGAAAGGGGCAACTGAGTAGTAACCAGTCACCTTCAGCTCAGTAATGAACTGCCCAACAGTGATAATGACCTCTACGCGAATTACAGACCCACGATGTGCTAATGTTCATGGATTGGACAACTTCATATGATCCCAGCATTGCAGTCTGATAACAACAGTAGTGTTTCAATCCCAACCTGCCATTTTAACCTACACAGGATTTTGGTCATGCTTTGAGAGAGTTGATTCTGTCATTCATATTTAGAGTATCGGCCTGCTAAAGATACTCAGGATCCATTCTTTGGTGACCATGTGTGAGCTTTTCCAGACAACAACTTCCACTTGACTATTCAAGAGTCCTGACTTCAATCACGCCTGGCATGCTTCGCCATTGAAATTTTTTGTGGGCCCACTCATACCATCCCTGAACACAATGAACCGCTTTGAATTAACCGGCTTTTAAGATCGCTTTAGGTAATGTAACTGCCTGATGACGCTACTGAATCTTTTAAAGTTCCAGATCTTTGGTCGATCATCTTACGTTGGAAGATGCTTTACTTGTTGCTGATTTATACAGTAGAGTAGATTCTCCTCCCTTTAGCGACATTATGAGAGCTCTTACGAGTATGTATGGCCAGCCGCATCAGTTGGCGTTGCAACAGATAAGCAACTTAATGATATGGACACAGCATAAAAAGTGAGGATGTCAAAGCATTCAAAGGGTTTTTTATGCTTAGAGTTTGAGCACAAGTTGGGATGTGAAATTAACTAGGAAGCCCAGGTTGGACAGAGTTAAAAGTGTGGTTCACACGTATCACGCCTCTTAGCCTAATGTTACCTTATGACCGGAGCTAACTGTCAAAGAGACTCATCAATCCACTTCAGACCTCACCATTTCTACTCTAATTGATTTAGCTGATTGGCTTGAATAACAAAGTTTGAGTGCTAGTGGAAGGAACTCAGAACAGTACACCCAACATCAGTGAACAAGTAATGATGTAGGGTTCCATAAGAAACAAACGGATTGATCCATGCCTCGAAAGCTGACCACTGTTCTGCAGTGGTGAAGAAAAGATGAGATTGACATTTGAGAATGTGAAAGCCGACATCAGTGTCCTCAGATAGAAAAGGAAAACCCAAGAAGTACTGCCCTTTTCTGCGACTCCATCCATCACTATGTGACTCAAGCTACTAATGCTGAGATTCAGAGCTATGTTCACCCACACTCTCAGTCAAACATGTAACTTGAGTCCGCATTCGTTGGTACAGTACCACATCATATGGTCCATCATAATGTAAATACTGCATATATTCAATTGCTCCTTTAAGTTTTCAAGGCATGTCTCTAAATGAGCACCTCTGTGCCTGGGCCTATTCTGGGGCGAGTTTTGTGGGGAGTTCTCCTTCGATTCAGGGAACACCCCGTTACGCCATCTGCAGTGATATGGGCAACATGTTTCATCAACGTCTGCTTTCTTGATGAAGACAAACCCTTCCACAGATTTCTGTGGCGTAATGGGATAAGCAACAGAGACCTCCATCAGTCTATCAGGTGGGAGGTTCTGCTATTTAGGACCACTTGTAGCCCCGCTGTGCTACATTTGTGCCCTTCTTACACATAAAAAATCAGCTCGAGCCTACAGATGAGGTGCGGCAAAACCATAGAGTGGGATTTATAGTGGACAATTGTTTTATAAAGTGTTCCAACTAAAAGACAGGCTGTGACATTAGTGAACAGATTGCAGAGTCATCTCATAAAAGGCAGATTTGAGTTGAGACAGTGGGCCCAGTAATGTCCCCTACCATCATTTAGCACCTTCCATGCTGAGCTAAAATAAGAAAGCAGTGAAATTTGGTTCAGTCAAGGGACAACCAATCCACAAGAAAGGGCTCTCAGCCTTCTATGGCAATGTAAATCTGACACTTTGGCATGCAAGCCTTATCCCAGCAAAGATATCGAGATCACAATGCAGAAAATTTACAGCACTCTTGCTAAACAGTATGATTCCCTTGGTTTTCTAATTCCCTTCACCACAAGGGCTAAGATCATTGTCCTAATGCTGTGGAATAAAAAACAAACCTGGGATGATCCTTGCCTTCCCCGCAGACTTCCTAGATGCCTGGCATCAGTGTGAAAGTGAATTGCCTGAATTATCTCAGCCTAGATTTTACAACTCCTACCTTCAGCTTACGGCTAAGTGTTGCAGCCTACATTGTATTTTGTGATGCTTCTGATAGGCTCTGTAGCATATCTGTGCATGGAGAATAATCAGAGCAAGCTTCAAGTGGCCTTTGTAGCACAATCTCAGGTTGCTCTCAAAAAGCAGCTCTCCATATTACGATTGGAGCTCTGTGCAGCACTGAACAGGAGCACAGCTAGATTGTCAAAACACTGAGACATTCAAGAGCTGAAGAAACCTGCATTATGTGGCTTACTGAATAATACCACAGCACCTCTAATACCAGAGCTTTCAAAAGCAACAACTCAAAAGATTCGATAGCTATAAAGAGCTATAGATGCTACTGTGTGGTCCCTACATGGGGCGGCCAGTTGAGTAGTAAAAATCAACCTGATGCAAATGGACTTCTGTGAGGCAGAATTGACTATTTGACTATATTGAGACATTGTTAGATGCAGGAACTTCCCTTTACTTTACTTAGAGACTGGAAGAATCTGCCTCCTCATAGTTGGTTATTGAAACTTGCTCCTGAGTATGAGGCCAACTCTGCATTGATTTGAGTAGAAGGTAGACTTCACAGGTGTGACAGTCCCTGAACAATGACGTTTTGCATTCTATAGTCCTGTTGCCAGATAACCTAGTCTCAAAGCTCCTCATTAAGCATTACGGACACCCAGCTGTATCATCAGGGGTTGATCGTGTATATGCAGAACTATGCCGAAAGTTCTGGTGAGTTCATGGAAGAGAGACTATTAAGAAGCACCAACATGGGTCTTGATTGTAACAAAAGGAAAGTGATACCAGCAGTTCTGTGAATCAAACCTCACATTTTTAAAACCCCCCTTCTATTCACAGGAGTGGATAGGGCACTGTACTGAGAAAAGATGGGGCATCATTTATTAATTTTCTGATGATCGGTGGCTGTGTACCTTGATCTGCTAAATCACAGAGACACATTATTTTGTGATGTCTCTCAGATGTCTCATCACCCACAGATGGTACTAAATAAGGTAGTACTAATTTCAAAGGAGGACTTAATGAACTGGAAGAATCTTTCTGCCGAAGTCAGCCTACTCTCAAAGACCAGCTAGCCAAACAACAGACTCATTTCCACTTCAGCCCTTCCAGCGCATCTCACTTTGGCAAGTCATGGGAAAGGGATGTGAGATCAATGAAAACAGCCCTACAACACCACACTTGGTGCTTAGTTTGTTACTGAAGAGGTTCTAAGAACTATCTTAATTGAAGTTGACGGTCTTTTAATTCAAGACCTCTGGGTTACATCCTCTGGGATGTAGGAGACCCAGATCCGGTGACAACCAAATTTCCTTACCTATGGGGCAGCACATCTCTTCCCTGCTTTAGGTGGTCTATTCTGAGTCTGATCTTCCTTAATCGGTAAAGATGGAGACACAGTCAGATACTCAGTGATCACTTCTGGAAACATTTAATTCACAACTTCCTGCCTACCCTACAAACACATCCGAAGTGGAACCAAGAAAGAGAGAATATTACAGTTGGAACTGTGGGTCCTTATTGCTGATGAGCAGCAGCCAAGAGCAGTCTGGCGAGTGGGCACTGTTACCACTGTCTTTCCTGGTTCTGATGGTAGAGTCAGAACAGCTTCTATCAAAGAGATACTTTTTAAAGAGCTAATTTGCCCTGTTTAGTAAATCTGGCCCTAAAAGAGGGAGAGCAATGGAGCAAGTTGGCCAGTACTGTGAAAAATAACTTGCATGCCCATTTGTTGACCCCCCTGACCACGTTCAAGTAAAATGTATTTAGCAGTAAAATTATACATACATACCTTTGAGTGGAATGGCAAACACAGCAAAATTGACCTGCAGAAATAAAATAAAATATATAAATGACCACAAATATCCTGTTGTCATAATAGTTTCAATGAATTAAAATAACTAAGTTTTATAACATTATATTTGTAGCCTACCTCTTTCAGTTTATTATTTAGCCTACAGGCATTTTAAGAAAAAACTCAATGAAACAGCATGAGGTTAATGATTTTTAAAATGTTAACCTTAAATCTTTCAGTACAAAAAAGCCAAGAGTGCTCATCCACCTCAGATGCCAATACACTTGAATTTTACTTGAAGAGCAATTTAGGTAATTTTGTACGTCATATATTCTTTAACATTACATTTATAATATTTTTTTTAATAATTTCAATAAAAAATATAATCATACTTAGCTTAAAGGGATATTTTCACCCAAAAATAAAAAAATTATGTCATTAATGACTCACCCTCATTTCATTCCAAACCCGTGAGACCTCCGTTCATCTTCGGAACCCAGTATAAGATATTTTAGATTTAGTCCGAGAGCTTTCTGTCCCTCCATTGAGAATGTATGTACGGTATACTGTCCACGTCCAGAAAGGTAAACAAAACATCTTCAAAGTATTGCATGTGACATCAGAGGGGTCCGTTAGAATTTTTTGAAGCATCGAAAATACATTTTGGTCCAAAAATATCAAAAACTACGACTTTATTCAGCATTGACTTCTCTCCCGGGTCTGTTATGAGCGCGTTCACAACACTCCCTGCAGTTTGTGATATCCGGTTCGCGAACGAATCACTCGATGTAACCGGATCTTCGGGAACCAGTTCACCAAATCGAACTGAATCGTTTTTGAAATGGTTTCGCGTCAACAATAACGGGCCTTAATCCACAAATGACTTAAGCTGTTAACTTTTTTAACATGGCTGACAACTCCCTCTGAGTTCAAATAAACCACTATCCCGGAGTAATTCATTTACTCAAACAGTATACTGACTGAACTGCTGACCGAGCCAGATAACGAAAACGAAACATTGACTCGTTCTCGAGTCAAGAACCGTTTCTGTCGGACGCGTCCGGTTCGAGAACCGAGGAGCTGATGATACTGCGCATGCGTGATTCAGCGTGAAGCAGACTGACACACAGCACGTCTGAACCGAGCTGGTTCTTTTGGTGATTGATTCTGAACTGATTCTGTGCTAATGTTATGAGCGCGGGAAAACCGAAGGCTTGAATCAAGGGCAATCATCGCCAATGAAGTCATTACGTCGAGCGCAAAGAACTGGTGAACCGTTTTCGGCAACCGGTTTATTGAATCAAACTGTCCGAAAGAACCGGCTCGCGGAAAGAACAGAACTTCCCATCACTACCGGTGATCCGAAAACCGATGCAACCGTTTCTTGGAAAACATGAACGATTGATGGTGTCAAAGGGGCTGCTTTGAGTATTTCTGTTACTGCTGATTTCCTGGGTTTTTCACAGACATCTCTCTCTAGAATGTACTCAAATTGGTGAAAAAAAAAACAAAAAAAAACTTATAGTTGTTAGAAGACACGAGAGAATGGCCTGACTAGTTCTAACTGAAATATCTATAACTCAGAAAAGAATAGCATCACAGAATGCTATTCTTAGATGGTGGTTGGTGCTATTTGGTGTCATAAGGGAAACCTAAAACTTGCCACACACTTGAAGATTTTAAGCCCAGTTTTTTGCACAATTTGCATGCTGTAATATCTCATGTCTGTGGAGATGCCACTGTGAAATCATTACTACAGTTTTCCAGTTGTATGGTCAAACAATTTGAAGATCATAAATGTTAAAAACTGTTTAAAACTTATCTTTATGTCTATGGTCTCTTTCAGTTTTAAAATTTTTTAGGATTTTTAAAATCATCTGTTAAAGCCTTCAGAATGCTCCGCTTAAAAGGAGACAACTCTGAAAAGAAAGTAAATAAATTAATACATATTTTAAGAGACAGAAACTCAAAACGTCTTTAAACTCATTAATAAAAGCCTTTAACAATAACTGTGTGGTTTACTGTTTAAATTAAAACATAAACAAGAATTTGTGTTTTTTATTATTACCATTGATATGTTAATTCTGTGGGTTCTTGTTGTACTTGGTGCGCTCTACATGGATTTTCTAAAGAAAACACCACAACAGTTTTTCCATACACTCGAAACTCATCTGTAAAACATTTAATCTTTAAGAGATTAGCACTCTGAAAAACGTACCTCCTGAAAAGAGCCCTTAGACAGCTGGACTGGAAGTGTGGTTCATGTCTCTCTCTTAAAAAAAATAAAAAATAAACACGTAACATTAAGTAACAATTAACACGTAACAAGTAACAACACAGTTAATGCCAGCAGGAAAAGTTAGGATGGATGTCGAGAACTGTGAATAAGTACTTTTAGCCTGTTTCAGTCCCACCTAAAAATATTTTTTAAGAAAAACTTCATGGCCCAATAAAAAGGAGCACTTTAAAAAAGCTGTGTTCATTTCCATTGACCAATTCATTAAGTGTTCCCTGGTGTGTTCCGTAACGAACGTCCTGGCGTGCTCCATGGTATGTGTGTTTGTGTGCTCCATAGGATGTGTCCTGGTGTGCTCTGTAGTGTGTGTTCTGGTGTGCTCCCTGGTGTGCTCTGTAGGATGTATCATGGTGTGATCTGTAAGTTTGTGTCCTGGTTTGCACCCTGGTGTGTGTTCTGTTGTGCTTCGTGGTGTGTGTCATGGTGTGCTCCGTAGCCTGTGCAGATAGCTAATTTGAAAAACTGCAAGACTAAGATTACTGACATTTGATATAAATTGTACCACATTTTATATTTTAAAATCTAGTCTAAGATCTTTACATTTCATAAGCCTCAACAATGTTATAACAGGATTTATGGAGCTGAAAGTGGTATAATTCAGCTTACTGTGAAAAACTGCAAAAAGGGGCAAGATATTTTTTAACAATAACATGGATTGAAACACATACCAAGTGAAATGTGACTTGAGACAGCTAGACTGGAGTCAAAATTCATGTTACTTTCTGTGTGATAAATATGAACCAGTGAAAATTACCAGCAGGGTTCCTACACATTTTCAATTTCAAAATTCCATAATTTTCAAGAGTCGAATTTCCAAACCTCTTTGTACAAACCTGATTCCAAAAAAGTTGGGACACTATACGAATTGTGAATAAAAACAGAATGCAATGATGTGGAAGTTTCAAATTTAAATATTTTATTCAAAATACAACATAGATGACATATCAAAATGTTTAAACTGAGAAAATGTATTATTTTAAGGGAAAAATAAGTTTGATTTTAAATTTCAATTAAATTTTAAATGGCATCAACACATCTCAAAAAGTGTGGCATCTGTGTGGCATCCCCTATTCTTTTTATAACAGTCCTGCAAACGTCTGGGAACTGAGGAGACAAGTTGCTCAAGTTTAGGAATAGGAATGTTGTCCCATTCTTTTCTAATACAGGCTTCTATCTCAACAAATGCCTTAGGTCTTCTTTGTCGCATCTTCCTTTTTATGATGCACCAAATGTTTTCTATGGGTGAAAGATCTGGACTGCAGGCTGGCCATTTCAGTACCCGGATCCTTCTTCTACGCAGCCATGATGTTGTAATTGATGCAGTATGTGGTCTGGCATGGTCATGTTCGAAAATGCAAGGTCTTCCCTGAAAGAGACAAAGTCTGGATTGGAGCGTATGTTGTTTCTAGAACTTGGATATACCTTTTCAGCATTGAGGTTGCCTTTCCAGATGTGTAAGCTGCCCATGCCACACGCACTCATGCAACCCCATACCATCAGAGATGCAGGCTTCTGAACTGAGCACTGATAACAACTTGGGTTGTCCCTTGTTCTCTTTAGTCCGGATGACATGGCATCCCAGTTTTCCAAAAGAACTTCAAATTTTGATTCGTCTGACCACAGAACAGTTTTTCCACTTTGCCACAGTCCATTTTAAATGAACCTTGGCCCAGAGAAAACGCCTGTGCTTCTGGATCATGTTTAGATATGGCTTCTTTTTTTGATCTATAGAGTTTTAGCCGGCAACATTTCAAAATGTCTCACTTTCGACATTTTATATGTTATCCATATTCTATTGGGAATAAAATATAAGTTTATGAGATTTGAAAATTATTCGATTCCTTTTTTACTCACAATTTGTACAGTGTCCCAACTTTTTTGGAATCTGGTTTGTATATACATTTATTTAAATAATTTATTATAATAATCCCATACTATTCATCATGGTTCTTATTGTGCTACCCATTGGATTGGATTTGTGTGCTATTGTTTTGAGTGGCAATTGGGATTTGGAACTACTCCATCTCAAAACGTATAGAGTACTACGAGAAATTCAGTACAAACAAAGCAAACAATAGTTAGGGATTCAGTATGCCAACCCCAGTGGGTTTTTTGATGATAAAGGGCGGCACTATCTCTCCTCTGACTCAGATGTTTCTGCCTTGCATATACACTGGCATGGCAAAGAGGACTGTGTCACTGCTGCAACTGCTGCTGGTGGTGTATGGGGTCTGTGTGCCTGCATCAGCACAAATCTGCAGACTACTTGGTCAGCCTGCCCTTCCTCTACTTTCTGCGCAAAAAGACATCAATATTGGGGCAATTTTTTCATTTCACAAAAGTGCTCTGCTGAAGATCCAGCCTTTCACTTCCAAACCAAAGCCAACAACATGTGGCAGGTCTGTATGAAAATAATAACTCTTTGAGGTGATGATACTTTGCAGACGCACACAACTGAAATTCTATTTCTACAGCTTCAACAGCTTACGTGGGTTTAAGTATGCTCAGACACTAATTTTTACCATTGAGGAGATTAATAACAGCACACAGCTGTTGCCTGGTGTTTCTTTGGGCTATAAGATATATGATTCCTGTAGCTCTATATCTCAAACTGTTCTGTCAGGCATGTCTTTAATGAATGGTTATGAAGAGACTCTGAGTGATACATCCTGCTCTAGACCACCAGCTGTTCATGCCATTGTTGGAGAATCAAACTCCTCTCCCACCATGGCACTGGCTTCTTTAGTTGGTCCTTTCAGCTTACCTGTTGTAAGAACTCTTACTTACTTAACTCTTGCTGCTTTTTATCATGTTGAATTAGTGTATGATGAAGCACTGGAACAGGCACCAATTATGCTTTGAATTGAAATGCAAAGCAATTGTTGTAAATATAGAAGCAATGTTTAGATTGTAGTGTTCTAAGGTTTATGAAAATAATACTATTTTTTATATAGAGTGGAGTTTATTTATTTGGTGCGGTTAAAATTCAAACTTCCATTTTTTTGCAGATTAGCCATTTTGCCACATGTGCATGCCTGAGTAACAGAAAAAGGTTTCCATCCTTCTTCAGAACAATACCCAGTGATTATTATCAAAGCAGAGCTCTGGCTCAGCTTGTCAAACACTTTGGCTGGACCTGGGTTGGGACAGTGAGGAGTCGTGGGGACTATGGTAATAATGGTATTGCAGCATTTGAGGAGGCTGCAAAACAAGAGGGGATTTGTATTGAATACTCAGAGGCCATATTAAGCACCGATCCAAAGGAGCAGTTTTTAAAGACACTAGAAGTGATAAAGAAGGGCACCGCCAGGGTAGTGCTGGCTTTCGTTGCAGTGGGAGATTTTGTTCCCCTCTTAAATGTAATAGCCCAACACAACATCACAGGGATACAGTGGGTTGGCAGTGAATCCTGGATCACTTATCGAACATTTGCAGAAACAAAAGAATACAGTTTCCTCTCTGGAGCTGTGGGTTTTGCTATAGCAAATGCTAAACTTGTGGGCCTGCGAGAGTTCTTAGTAAATGTGCATCCTAATCAAGAACCAAACAATGAACTTTTAAAAGAATTCTGGGAAACAGTTTTTCAGTGCTCTTTTAGGAGCAACAGTAGTGGTGGCTGTACTGGCTCAGAAAAACTGGCAGAGCTGCAAAATGAATATACTGATGTATCAGAGCTACGGATAGTAAATAAAGTGTACACTGCAGTGTATGCTATTGCACATACACTACACAATGTATTAAAAGACTTGAGATCCTCTACCAGCAGCAGCAAAGGAGAACGGCCTACGCCACAAAAGGTATGCAAAAAAAAAAAAAAAAAAAATATATATATATATATATATATATATATATATATATATATATATATATATATATATATATATATATATATATACACTGAAACTTATTATGATTCCAATCTTTCCTATAAGGTGTTGGATTATATGAGGGATGTGAGATTCACTGTTAAAACAGGTGAAGACATCTTCTTTGATGTAAGCGGTGATCCAGCAGCGAAATATGACCTTATTAACTGGCAGCCTGCTGATGATGGAAGTTTGCAGTTTAAGTATGTGGGCTTCTATGACAGCTCACTGCCTTCCGAACAGTGTCTTCGAGTCATCCAGGAACACATGATATGGGCAGGGAACAGTAGGCAGGTACATTAATATTATTTATTAAAAAAAAAAATCTTGAGGGCAAATAACATTTGAATTATGAAAAGGACAATGAATAAAGAACAATCAGTAAGTGGAATATGATGAAATAAGTACGAAAGCAATGACATATACATAAAGAAGAGCAATTCATTTAACAATTCAAATCATAATTTTTATATGACAATGTATTTTCTCATAGTTCCCTGTGTCCGTGTGCAGTGAGAGCTGCCCCCCAGGTACTAGAAAAGCTGTGCAAAAAGGGCGACCTGTTTGTTGTTATGACTGTATTCCATGTGCAGAAGGAGAAATAAAATAATGAAACAGGTAAAACTCTCATGAAAGTATGATTAAGTGTATAGCTGCGTAAACACAAATAAACTGTAATGCTAACCATTGACTTTATGATACGCTTTCCATTATTCATTCATTCATTCCTGAAATTTCTTCACAGATTCTAGTGACTGCTTTCCTTGTGATTTGGAGTACTGGTCGAATGAAGGCAAAGACAAATGTGTATTAAAAGTGGTTGAATTCCTTTCCTATACAGAAATCATGGGGATGGTGCTTTGTATTTTCTCTTTCTTTGGGATGTTATTGACAGCAATTGTATCTTTTCTGTTTTATCTTCATAAAGAAACACCTATTGTCAGAGCCAACAACTCAGAGCTGAGCTTCTTGCTGCTCTTCTCACTCTCACTGTGTTTCCTTTGTTCACTTACTTTCATTGGTCAGTCCACTGAGTGGTCCTGTATGTTGCGTCACACAGCGTTTGGGATCACTTTTGTCCTCTGTATCTCCTGTGTTTGGGGTTAAAAAACAATGGTGGTCTTAATGGCTTTCAGGGCTACACTTCCAGGAAGTAATGTCATGAAATGGTTTGGGCCTCTTCAACAGCGACTCAGTGTTGTTTCATTATCATTAATACAGATGATTATATGTGTGCTTTGGTTAACGATATCCCCACCTTTTCCTTATATGAATTTGAGCTATTATAGAGAAAAGATCATCCTAGAATGTAACTTAGGTTCAGCTCTTGGCTTCTGGGCTGTTCTGGGTTATACTGGCCTGCTATCAATCTTGTGTTTTATTTTAGCTTTTCTTGCTCGGAATCTCCCTGATAATTTCAATGAAGCCAAATTCATAACATTTAGTATGCTCATATTCTGTGCTGTATGGATCACATTTATCCCAGCTTATGTCAGTTCTCCTCGAAAATTTACTGTAGCCGTGCACATATTTGCTATTTTAGCATCAAGTTTTAGTTTACTCTTTTGCATATTTGCTCCAAAATGTTACATCATTTTGCTAAAACCAGAGAAAAACACAAAGAAACAAATGATGGGAAAATCTTCATCTAAAGCTCTTTAAGCTCAGTGATAATTGGATAGTTAAACTACAAAAAAAAAAAAAAAAAAAAAAAAAAAAAAAAAAAATATATATATATATATATATATATATATATATATATATATATATATATATATATATTACAAATAAATATTATAATAATATATATTTATTTGTATTCTGAGAATGAAACTCAAGAAAAACTAGCAGATAAGTGAATAAAACTATTTTATCTATAATAAGTAAAAAGAAAGCTTAAAGAATTACTGTTCAAGCCTTGTGCTTTTGGGTACTGAGGCTGCCTAAACTGACAGGAAAAAATACACTTTGGTGCTCCTGATGGATTCCCATGTCATCATGATTGAATTTACATTTATATACATACATATATATATATATATATATATATATATATATTATATATATATATATATATATATATATATATATATATATAAATGTTTGCTCCCCCCCTCACTTCTAATACTGCATGGGACACAGATTTTCACACTGTTGGTTGAAATTAGGAATCATTTGTTGCAATACAATATTAGTCTTTACTATTACTTTTTTTTGAAAATTTAACATATCCTTGCTGAATAAAAGTATACAAAAACCCAAAACTTTTGAACGGTGGTATGTTGTTACAAAGGATTTATATTTTGAATAAAATATTCAAATAATAAATTAAAAAAAAACAAAAAATCACAAAAAAAATATCATAGGTTTGGCAAGTAAATAAATAAATGTAGAAATACAAAAATACATCCATACACAGGATATATACATCCATCCATACATACATATGGTGACCGAGAGAGCTCAACGTGCTATCAAAAAAAAAAAACACACAAAAAAACACCTGCAAATTAAGATAACATCTCCATCAATTTGTCAACAAACGCTTTGCAAATACTCACAACCCAAACAAAAAACAGTAACACACTGCAAATACAAAAACACGCAAGTATACAGACCTAAAATACCTACTAATACTAGTATAAAGTACTTTAAGTATTTATAACCACAATACAAATACCATGGTTAAACTGTAGTTAGTGTAATATAGTGTGTGTAGTTTCTTTTTATTTATTTTTATATAATGGGCTAAATGTATTTGTTAATTAATTTTAATAGTAAATCCATATAGTTAATTTTTTTGTTAAGGGAATATGTAAAGTAAGTTAGCCAGCTTATAACCTTTCACAGTTAGCCTACAGTAATTGTGTATTCCGTCAGCTTAATTAGGCTAATAATATAAAAAAGCTAAGGAATTGTATGATCAAGATGTTAAAATAAACAAAAATCTCACCTTTCAGAGCAAACATTTATAAGCGTGTCCCAGCCATGTTCGCACCTTTGTGGTTACCACATTTCCAATGTGTGCTGTTCATATTTGCACCGCTTTTCTGTATTTGTTTGTGTTAGGAGAATTTGCAACACTTTTCTGTATTTGGTTGTTTTGAGAATTTGCAGCATGTGTGTTGTCAAATTGAAGATGTTTTCTTAATTTGCAGGTGTTATTTTTTTTCTTTTCATTTGCAGCACGTTGAGCTCTCTCGGCCACTGTACATACATGCATACATACATACAGGTCCTTCTCAAAAAAATTAGCATATTGTGACAAAAGTTCATTATTTTCCATAATGTAATCATAAAAATTAAACTTTCATTTATTTTAGATTCATTGCACACCAACTGAAATATTTCAGGTCTTTTATTGTTTTAATACTGATGATTTTGGCATACAGCTCATGAAAACCAAAATTCCTATCTCAAAAAATTAGCATATTTCATCCGACCAATAAAAGAAAAGTGTTTTTAATACAAAAAAAAGTCAACCTTCAAATAATTATGTTCAGTTATGCACTCAATACTTGGTCGGGAATCCTTTTGCAGAAATGACTGCTTCAGTGCAGCATGGCATGGAGGCAATCAGCCTGTGGCACTGCTGAGGTGTTATGGAGGCCCAGGATGCTTCGATAGCGGCCTTAAGCTCATCCAGAGTGTTGGGTCTTGCATCTCTCAACTTTCTTTTCACAATATCCCACAGATTCTCTATGGGGTTCAGGTCAGGAGAGTTGGCAGGCCAATTGAGCACAGTAATACCATGGTCAGTAAACCATTTACCAGTGGTTTTTTGGCACTGTGAGCAGGTGCCAGGTCGTGCTGAAAAAACGAAATCTTCATCTCCATAAAGCTTTTCAGCAGATGGAAGCATGAAGTGCTCCAAAATCTCCTGATAGCTAGCTGCATTGACCCTGCCCCTGATAAAACACAGTGGACCAGCACCAGCAGCTGACATGGCACCCCAGACCATCACTGACTGTGGGTACTTGACACTGGACTTCAGGCATTTTGGTATTTCCTTCTCCCCAGTCTTCCTCCAGACTCTGGCACCTTGATTTCCGAATGACATGCAAAATTTGCTTTCATACAAAAAAAGTACTTTGGACCACTGAGCAACAGTCCAGAGCTGCTTCTCTGTAGCCCAGGTCAGGCGCTTCTGCCGCTGTTTTTCTGGTTCAAAAGCACACGCCTGTGCACGGTGGCTCTGGATGTTTCTACTCCAGACTCAGTCCACTGCTTCCGCAGGTCCCCCAAGGTCTGGAATCGGTCCTTCTCCACAATCTTCCTCAGGGTCCGGTCACCTCTTCTCGTTGTGCAGCGTTTTTTGCCACACTTTTTCCTTCCCACAGACTTCCCACTGAGGTGCCTTGATACAGCACTCTGGGAACAGCCTATTCGTTCAGAAATTTCTTTCTGTGTCTTACCCTCTCGCTTGAGGGTGTCAGTGATGGCCTTCTAGACAGCAGTCAGGTCGGCAGTCTTACCCATGATTGCGGTTTTGAGTAATGAACCAGGCTGGGAGTTTTTAAAAGCCTCAGGAATCTTTTGCAGGTGTTTAGAGTGAATTAGTTGATTCAGATGATTAGGTTAATAGCTCGTTTAGAGAACCTTTTCATGATATGCTAATTTTTTGAGATAGGAATTTTTGGGTTTTCATGAGCTGTATGCCAAAATCATCAGTATTAAAACAATAAAAGACCTGAAATATTTCAGTTGGTGTGCAATGAATCTAAAAATATATGAAAGTTTAATTTTTTATCATTACATTATGGAAAATAATGAACTTTTTCACAAAACCCAAAATTATTATCAACTCATTCATTAATAAGTTTTGCCATAGTCATGTTCTGTCATGTGATTCCCTTGTCTTTGTTTCTTGTTCATTGTTTTCATGTCTTTTATTTTGTAGTTTTGCCATAGTCATGTTCTGTCATGTGATTCCCTTGTCTGTGTGTTATGTTCAGATTGGTTCCTTGGTTCATGTGTCATGTTCTCATTGGTTTTTTTTAGCCATGTGTCTTGTTTCTTATGGTTGGTTCTTGTCACTTGACCCTCATTGTTTGATATAAATAGCCCTCATGTTTCCTTTGTTCGTTGTCTAGCTTTGATGTTGAAACCCTGTTGTCGGTGAGTCTGTTTATGTCAAGCCAAGTCTGTAGGATTCAAGTCTGTTCATGCCTAGTCAAGTCTGTTCCAGTCAAGTCAAGTCTTTTGGATTATGTCGTCTCTATGTTAATAAACGAAAACTGCACTTGGGTTCTCACTTCAACTCGACTTCAGTAGACCACTTGTGACAGAAAGCTAGACCACACTATGGACCCAGCAGTTTCTCGCCTCATGTCTTCGTCAAGGTGACCGGACCATAGATTATTAGAGGATTATGTTAAGGACTTTTGTGGACTGTGTCATTTAGTGGACTTTAATGACGTTGCGTTGAAGGACATTTTTCGAGTGGGTTTAAATAAACCCATTCATTTCTGGCTACCTGGAGGAAAAACAAACTGGTCTCTGAAACAATACACTGATCATATGCCTAGCCAAACTTGCTCACATCATGTCTGCTATTCCAAGGCCTGCTAACGTCATGTCTGCCAAGCCAACGTTGTTTTTCACGTCATGTCTGCTACTCCAGCACCTGCTAACGTCATGCCTGCCAAGCCTAAACCCTGCTCACTTCATGTCTGCTACTCCAGCACCTGCTAACATCATGTCTGCCAAGCCAGAGCCTGCTCACCTCATGCCGGCCACTTAAGAGACTCTTTACAACATGGCCGCCACTCAGGAGACTCGTTACAAAATGGCTGCCAACCCAAGGAACTGTTTACAAAATGGCCACCATTCGAGAGTCTCATCCCATAATGGCTGCCAACTCAGAGACTTTGTACAAAATGGCTGCCATTCCAGAGCCTCTTCACGACATTTCCGCCATTCCAGAGCCTCGTGCCATCATGGCTGCCATTCCAGAGTCTCGTCACGACCAGAGTATGTGAGCGGAGTGAAGTGGGAGTGGAGCGCGGAGTGGAGCGATGTGATTTTGACTGGAGTGAGGAGCGGAGTTTTTAAAAGTTACCAATGATCCATCAATTACCAATGATCCATCATTCCGCCACCACTCCATCATGAGGATAAGGATCACTCAAATCAGAAATAATGTGAAGCTATAAAAAGATCAATCAAAACAAAAATAATGTCAGCTATAGCTTGATACAGATGGATCTTTCAAATCAGAAGGTTATTATGACGGCAATAGCCTAGCTGGAAGTTATACTAGTTCTCAAGGAGTTTGTCTGTTCCTTTTACTGATTATTTTTGGGTTAAAGCATGATTAAACAGGTACAGCACATTCACATGTAATCGCTTACGCAATAATGCATTCAAACAAATGTCATCATACAGTGCTACTTCATCTGTATCTGATTTGAATGAGCAGAAATCTTAAGAAATGCATTGATCTGTAGATATAAATAACTGACGAAAATGTACTGTTATTTTCATCACAAACAAAATTTGCACGGCAGAAAACAGCAATTATACCTTTTAATGCTGACAGCCATGTTATTAGTTTGGCACGTGGTAAGGCCCCAGTATACTTCAAACGAAATCGAAGAATGAACTGATATGACGTCATTTAGAACAAAATCAGGCCAAAATGAAGTTTGTTTTGAGTTCGTTTCGGCAGTTCAAAACAGCTGACTGAAGAACTTTCTTGGGGAGTTGTTTGGCTCCTAAACACCTTTGAGCTTCCATTGGTCCGTGGCAATTATGCAATCGATGGGTGTATTCTGAAACTCCACCTTCTGTGACGTGTGATTTTTTTTTAAATTTTATTTTTTCCCCCCTGGTTCGTATTTCATTCAATGGAGGTCAGGCAAGAAAACAACATCTCCTATCATTAGCAACATGAATACAATGTGTCGAATAGCTGAGCTGGCACAGATATATTCGCATCTATATGATCGCTCGTGGACATACTTAAAAGATTCAGAGAAAGTATTTAATTCCTAGAAAGAAATTGCAACAAAGCTTGGTGTTGACGACCTGGATTTATGCAAAAAGTTTTCCAAAGCCATGCAAAACCATGAAAGGAAAGAGTAAAGTTATAAGGTAGCAAGTACTAAATACATGTGTTTCAAATAAATGTTACACCATACTGCTTATTTTAATAAAATAAAGGAACACTAATAAAATAAAGTAAACAAACTGACTCCAATATTTTCTTTCCACATCATGATAAAGTTTTCAGACTATGAGACATTCACACTTCCCATAAAGGACTGATTATGGAAAAGGAATGGTTCTTTTGTATCGCAAACATGATACTTTGACTCTGAACTGCTGCTAATCATTATTCTTTTGTCCCCGGCCAAGATGGCCGCCACACTTGAGCCTCGCCACACAACAGCCGTCACGTCAGGACCTCGTCACGCCACGGCTGCCATAGTACCCCAAGCTCCTGCAGATGTGGAGCTTGGTCCAGGACTTATTAGACAGATTGCTAGCATGATGGACTCAACACTGATGTCAGTGAGAGCTGCAGGCATCCCAGTGAGTTCAGTGTTCTTAAGCCCAGCCATCTTTGAGGTCCTGTCACCCTCTGCTGCCCTTCCTGTAATGGCAGTCGCCATTTTGAGCATGCTGAGCATGCTGTCCTCGAGTCTGCTCCAGAGGCCTCTCCCTGTCCAAGAATCTGCCTCGGAGGTGTATCCTGTCCATGAGTCTGCCCCAGAGGCCTCTCATTTCCACAAATCCCACTGTAGAACATCCAGAGGTGGTGGTATCCGCTGCAGAACCTCCAGTGGTAGCGCCCACTCATGAACTCACTGTCTGTCCTGCCACAGCCATGGAGGCCAAAACATGAAATCACTGTCTGCCCCGTTACGGCCATGGAGGATATTCATGAACTCATAGTCTGCCCTGTCACGACCAAAGAGGTCATTTATGATAATGCTGCCTGTCCTGTTCTGGCTATGGAAGCTGCTCAAGAATTCTCTGCATGTTCTATCACAGTCAAGTGGTCTGTCCATGTCTCTGCTCCGCCATGGCTTCCGCCGTCCTGCTCTGCCCCCTGCCGCACTGCTCTGCCTGCTCCACCGTGGCTCCCTGCTCTGCCACATCCGCCTTGGCTTCTCACTCTGCCGGCACCGCCATGGGCCCAGGTCCTCAGGCCCTCCACTGCTTCACTGTCTACCACTGCTCCGCGGCCCAGGTCCTCCAGTGCTTCACTGTCTGCCAACATTCCACGGTCCACATCAAGATTCAGGTCCTGTTCCCCTTCACGGGCCTGGCCCTCCATTCCACCCCCTGTTCCACCTCAGCTCTACCACCCTCCTGGACTTGGTGGGGTTTGGGTTTTGTTTGGGCATCGTGGAGCCGCCCTTAGAGGCTGGGGCACTCCCTGACCAAAGAAACACAAGGTTTGTTTTTCTGACCACGGCGTGAAGGTTTGGCGACAAGCCAGTGTAACTTAGTGTGGCGTTCGACACCATAGATCATGACATACTCATAGATCGATAACAAAACTATACAGGTATTCAAGCGCAGGCTTTAAAATGGTTTAGATCAGGGTTCCTCATCAGGCGGGCCACATCCGGCGATGAGAAAAAAATGTTTGGCCCGCGCTAAATTTCAAGTAATGTGGCATGAAAATTAAAAAATCAGAAAGTGACATTAACTTACATAGTGTCCAGTGTGACAAATCCCCGACAGAAATGCTGTCTACACTGGATGCTGCGCAGTGTGACAAATCCCCGACAGAAAACTGCTGAGTCTATTTATAATGTGCTAAAATTCAAATGATTTGCAATGCTTTATCGCGTCCAGTGTAGATAAACGATGTGACAGCAAAAAACATGGCAAGTTTGAAGTAAAGAAAAAGTGCACACTGAAAAAAGATGATTCAAATGTGAATGTGAATGTTTATGGATGTTGGTTCGCAGTGAGTTCACAGTTTTAATGCTAGCACTTTGTTTATCTAACCCTCTGGGGTCTAAGGGTGTTTTGGGGCCTGGATAAGTTTTGACATGCCCTGACTTTTGTGCTTTTTTTCAGTTTGCTTATAAACATATAAATGACTAAAGTCTGAAAACACTGTACTTCATGAGTTACACTTACATATAATTAGCTGAAGTATATAATGCATATTTGGCATGCTGTCCGGAGAAGGGCTCCGAGCTCGGGAATGGCCCGAACCTAGAGTACCCCCCCCCAATACATAAGTGTAAAATGAACTCTAAGTGGAGGGAGATGGGGTGGAGGGGGGATGCTGATGATAAACAGTCAATGGATAGGGGTAAGTCAGCTGTATTTATACCCTAGTGTTGATTATCTTAAGTGAGCTCCACCTGTGCTAATTAGGCTAAGTATCTGACGTGCTCCTCCCGAACCTTGTTAATTAAAACATAATTCAGTACAAATGGGGGCTACAATAATATGTAAAATAGCATGTATGTACAGGTCCTTCTCAAGAAATTAGCATATTGTGAAAAAGTTCATTATTTTCCATAATGTAATGATAAAAATTAAACTTTCATATATTTTAGATTCATTGCACACCAACTGAAATATTTCAGGTCTTTTATTGTTTTAATACTGATGATTTTGGCATACAGCTCATGAAAACCCAAATCTCAAAAAATTAGCATATCATGAAAAGGTTCTCTAAACGAGCTATTAACCTAATCATCTGAATCAACTAATTAACTCTAAACACCTGCAAAAGATTCCTGAGGCTTTTAAAAACTTCCAGCCTGGTTCATTACTCAAAAACCGCAATCATGGGTAAGACCGCCGACCTGACTGCTGTCCAGAAGGCCATCACTGACACCCTCAAGCGAGAGGGTAAGACACAGAAAGAAATTTCTGAACGAATAGGCTGTTCCCAGAGTGCTGTATCAAGGCACCTCAGTGGGAAGTCCGTGGGAAGGAAAAAGTGTGGCAAAAAACGCTGCACAACGAGAAGAGGTGACCGGACCTTGAGGAAGATTGTGGAGAAGGACCGATTCCAGACCTTGGGGGACCTGCGGAAGCAGTGGACTGAGTCTGGAGTAGAAACATCCAGAGCCGACTGTGCACAGGAGTGTGCTTTTGAACCAGAAACAGCGGCAGAAGCGCCTGACCTGGGCTACAGAGAAGCAGCACTGGACTGTTGCTCAGTGGTCCAAAGTACTTTTTTTCGGATGAAAGCAAATTTTGCATGTCATTCGGAAATCAAGGTGCCAGAGTCTGGAGGAAGACTGGGGAGAAGGAAATGCCAAAATGCCTGAAGTCCAGTGTCACGTACCCACAGTCAGTGATGGTCTGGGGTGCCATGTCAGCTGCTGGTGTTGGTCCACTGTGTTTTATCAAGGGCCGGGTCAATGCAGCTAGCTATCAGGAGATTTTGGAGCACTTCATGCTTCCATCTGCTGAAAAGCTTTATAGAGATGAAGATTTCGTTTTTCAGCACGACCCTGGCACCTGCTCACAGTGCCAAAAACCACTGGTAAATGGTTACTGACCATGGTATTACTGTGCTCAATTGGCCTGCTAACTCTCCTGACCTGAACCCATAGAGAATCTGTGGGATATTGTGAAGAGAAAGTTGAGAGACACAAGACCCAACACTCTGGATGAGCTTAAGGCCGCTATCGAAGCATCCTGGGCCTCTATAACACCTCAGCAGTGCCACAGGCTGATTGCCTCCAAGCCATGCCGCATTGAAAGCAGTCATTTCTGCAAAAGGATTCCCGACCAAGTATTGAGTGCATAACTGAACATAATTATTTGAAGGTTGACTTTTTTTGTATTAAAAAACACTTTTCTTTTATTGGTCGGATGAAATATGCTAATTTTTTGAGATAGGAATTTTGGGTTTTCATGAGCTGTATGCCAAAATCATCAGTATTTAAACAATAAAAAGACCTGAAATATTTCAGTTGGGTGTGCAATGAATCTAAAATATATGAAACTTTAATTTTTATCATTACATTATGGAAAATAATGAACTTTTTCCACAATATGCTAATTTTTTTGAGAAGGACCTGTATATTGATTTAAATTTTCTAAGACACTATTTGTTTTGTTATGCAAGTAGGCATTAATGATCATGAATATTTGACATGAGAAGACAAAGGCCTGCATAATGAGCTGCATAATGAGCCTTTCTGTCAGGTATGTGACTGAGAGGGAAGAGTTACAAGAAAGAATGTAATGACAAAATAAATGTATATATTTTTTGTTTGTAGTATATTAAGAATATATTTAGTTATCACACAAATCAACTTGAGATTCACTTGCGAGTGCAGTTAAACAGTTTATTAGGAACAATCAAAGCTGACTTTCAAAGCTGAATTTTTAGCATCATTACTCCAGTCACACGATCCTTCAGAAATCATTCTAATATTCTGATTTGCTACTCAAAAAACATTTATTTATTTATTATTATTATTATTATTATTATTATGTTGAAAATAGCTGAGAAGAATTTTTTTTTTTTTGATGAATAGAGTTCAGAAGAACAGCATCGTTTGTAACATGATACATTTATTTATCATCACTTGTGTGCTAAATAAAAGTTTTAATTTCTATATATACTGTCTCCAAACTTTTGAATGGTATAGTGTATATTTTTACACATGGAATAAGACTGGAGTAATCATGCAGAAAATTTAGCTTTGATCACATGAATAAATTACATTTTAAAAATATTCAAACAGAAAGCAGTTATTTTAAATAGTAACAATATTCACAATATTACTGCTTTAGTAAATGCATGGTATTGTGTCATGTTGAAATATATAAAATGAACATCACATAGGCCTACCTGATATTTCCAAAGTGTATATTGTTTATGTGCTCTGAAGGACGAAAAAAAATACAATACAATAATAACATTTTTAAGAGACTCATGGGAGTGTGTGCCTCACTTGGTCTTAGCTTTATTCCAGGTCGCTGAGTGGGCTGCTTATTTGCATTGTCTCGCTTTGCAACAGGTTAATTTGCACTGTTGCATCCTCATATCTGAAATAAAAAAGTAAGCATGCTGTTTACACAAATAAACTACATTATTAACATTATTGTGATGGTCACTGATACTAGTAGTAATTTATAGAAAAAAAGAACACAATTACCACATAGCACAGATATTATCAGTGATATTTAAAACTTACTTGATACATTTTTACACCTCTGACACCAGTAACAGGGTATAACACATTCAAAATATTTACACCAGAGCAGATATTCATGAACAGAAGTTTAGTTGCATTCATAAACACAAACCATGCTTTGTATGTAGCCTATACAATCAAAAAAATATAGTTTATAAACATATGGCTATATTCGTGAAACGGCGAATAGCCTATCACAGAAAAGTTTTATCTAGTCATTCTTACTGATATTAGGCTAGTAACATTATAACTCATATTACTTGTATATCGTTTTGCTGTCCATGTTATAGAACATAAAAAAAAACCTTGGAATAGTGAGACATTTCATTGCTGTGAATGAAACTTCATAATGTTTCACTTGATTATACATTTAGTCAGGAATTATAGTTTGGAAAAAAGTCTAACTTGTAAACATTTTACAAGTTATGTGAAAACTAATACAAGTAGGTTAATAAAAACTTACTCATGTTTATGATCTCAGCTGGATCAAGCCGTTGCATACATTTTTCTGAGATAATCCAAAGGTTATTCCTCTCAACGCATCCTCTTTAGGTTAATTCCTTCTCATTTGTCACAGCGAGTCTTTTCTGAGGTGAATCCTGTCTTATTCCTGTCTTATTACTGTTCGCAAAGCTTTATCACAGAATATTTGTTTTCGATAAGACTTGCTTAGTCTAAATGTAGACATGTCAAGCATTCTATATATATTTCTCTCATGTCTCTTTGTTGAGTATTTGCTGAGTTACAGTTCATTTTAATGACACGTTTCTAAATGAAGATCACGCAGACCAAGGTGGCAGACAGAGCTCCCGGTTTGTTTTCTTTATTTTATAAATGCACAATGTTTTGTTGTTATTATTTGTGTATACAAATAAAAGTAAACCCTTTACAGATTCGATTGATGTATTGGGTCTTATCTGTACGATCAAATCTGAAAGTTTAATTTAAGTTATTTTTGATGTTATCAGGAGAAGATGCCACAAAAACACGTATTCGCGTTTATTGACCCCAGAGGGTTAAGTTCCGTATCAGTTACAAAATATTATTACTTACCTATAAAGCCCTTAATGGTTTAGCTTTTGCATACCTAACTAGTCTTCTACCATGCTACAATCCATCACGCTCCCTAAGGTCACAAAACTCTGGACTTTTGGTAGTACCTGGGATAGGAAGGAGGTAGAGCTTTTTCATATTTGGTTCCCAAACTCTGGAATAACCTTCCTGATAATGTTTGGGGTTCAGACACACTCTCTCTGTTTAAATCTAGATTAAAAACACATCTCTTTGGCCAAGCATTCAAATAATGCATCTCATAATCTTGGACAGCAGTTATATCTGATCAAATGCGCATTATTATTCTTGGGTTAAACTAATTAATTTTACTTGTTTGGAACAGCAGCTACACTAATTATGTCCCTATTTGTTTCTCTGTTTTGCCGCATCCCGTGGTAACTAGGATTTTACACAAGCTTCAGTCTGGATCCAGAACACTTGAAAATAGATGATGCCAACCCTGACACAACATACAGAACTATTAAATTTTGGATGGATCACGTGACCCTTCGGCAGCTATGCACGCATAGTCCTTTGCGCTGCTCACTTTGTCAGAAATTGTATATATCCTGTCAGTAAATTGTGAACTACTCTTTAACTAGCCCACTATGAGTACCCCAGCAGTCAATGACGTTTGTCAAAGAGAGATTGAACAATCGCCAATCAATAAAAAATTAAAAGATTCTGCCATCTCCAGAGAGGATCTGGATGTTGCTATAGCTAATGGTATCAAGCTAGCGCTCAAAGAGCAACAAAGTGCTCTCGATTCGGTTGTGGCTTGACTGTAAGAGAAGCAATAGACTCTGTTCTGACTCCAGCACTCCGTGATCTACATTTAGATATACAAACGACAATACAATTCTGTAAAAGAGCTAAAAGCAGAAGTTGAAAAGCTAGCCAATGCAGCAAAGCAGAAACGGTACCAGGTCCATTCTGTTCAAGCAGCTGCACATGAGGATAGGAGGACAGTCACAAACTTAAGAAATCAGCTGGAACATCTAACCGGACATTGAAGATGGCCTCATGATGGCGGCGCGCAGCGGCTTCTCGAGCTCCCGTTTAACTAGTATTTTTGCCGGCTTCACTGGCTACAGTAAGGAATATTGAGTGTATGTGTGCAAGGAGGTTTGTGACGTATAAACCCACTTGAACTCTGCAAAATTAACAGCAAGTATGGAGCAAAACTATCACAGAATCTTAAGTCAGAGCTGGGTAGGATGGGACTTCTGAGGACAACGGCATGGCAGTGCAACATATGCGGGCTCAGAGGCAAGAGGAAGTGGTGTGCTCAGAAGCAGAAGAAGAGGCAAGCGAGCCGGACTGCTGGCTAAGCTAAAGGCTAACAACAACAGAATGGTGATTCCGTCTCTTTTTTTTAGCCAATGTTCGGGCGTTTGACAACAAAATGGATTTATTAAGGCTGCAAATTTAATATGTACAAGGAGATGAGGAACTGCTGCATGCTTTTATTGACGGAAACATGGCTTAATGACAACGTACCAGATTCAGTACTCCAGATCAGTGGCATGCTACTCCACCGGGCCGACCGGGAGTCAGTTGTCGGGGAAGACTCGAAGAGGTGGACTTTGCGTGTATATCAATAAAGTTTGGTGCACTAACTGTTCAATTATTAGCACTCACTGCTCTGGAAATGTTGAATACATGGGACCATCAAATGATGCAGCTGGGTTCCTCAGAGTTAATCTTTCCAAGTGGATCCCTTCACTGAAAGGCCATGACATTGAGATTGACCGGGCACATCGAGTGTATGATGGAAGGAAAAACTCAGATTGGCTGCGTACTCTCATCTTCCATGTACTAAGATGGCATGACAGGTCGGTGATCATGAAAGGTGCTCGGCAGGCTTATCCAGTGAAAAATACGCAGGACAATGTCACGCTACTATTTTTTCCTGACTTTAGTCCAGCCACAACTACCAAGAGAAAGTGCTTTAATCCAGTCTTGAAGAAGATGACAGACGCTCGGTCCCCAGCCCTTCCTCACATTTCCGGCAGTAATTAAACTACGACACAAAGGTGAACAGGTGATGTTCGACTCTCCTCAAAAGGCTGAGGATTTTGTTACTTCACTGTCACAGAAGTATTCTGCAGCGTAGTACAACGCAGCGGGAGGGGCAACGGCTACCATCTCCATCTTTTCAGCTCACCGAGAACAGCTCCGTGGTGATCCTAACTGCCCTGAAGAGGACAATAACAAGGTGGCCATGGACACTTGTTAATTTCTTTTTGGAATCTTGCCCCTGTCCTGTATGCTCGTCCGCCTGACTGGTAAATAAAAAATAATTTTATTTATTTTTTTTATTATTTTTATTTACTATTACTATTTTTCAGGTTAATGGAGAGCAGGTTTAATCTCTAAGCTTTTGGCTCAGTGGGCCTTTTAGAGACATGTCTTGCGTTGAAGTGGACTGGTCACGTATCAACATTTGTTTCTTTTGTTTATGCAGACCTACACTCTCGGTAATGTGCAGTCTGCTTTGGCTTTTGTACTAGTTGTTTGTCATTCCTTTTCTTGTTTTTTTTTCTATGCCCTTCAACAGGGACATCAATACTCTTTTTATTTTGCTTTTCTTTTAAAAGGATTATGTATTGAGGTGGATTGGTATCCAGGATACATACTACCATTTACGTGTCACTGGCAGTATGGCATTGCTTTTATTTCTCTTCAGGCAGACATAATCTTGAGGTTGCGAGTACAAAATGCAGGTTCTGAATATCTTATCATTGAATGTGAATGGCCTAAATTCTCCTTTTAAGCGCACCCGTATATTAGAATATTTGCACCGTAAATCGATTTCCTGTGCCCTAATAGAAGAAGAAAACCCATTTAAAACAATGCAATGTGGACCATTTCAAAACAAAGTATTACAAAACTGGCAGGCTTCTCTTGTGTTCGTAATAAAACTAAGGGGGTTCTTATCTTAATCGAATGGAGGTTACATTTAAACTATTGAATATACGGGAATGATGATGAGGGTAGATTTGATTTATAGCTTTAAAATACATAATGACAGGTTAGCATTGGTTTCCATTTATGCCAGAATGAGGCAGACAGTGCATTTTTCACAAATATTTCAAATATATACTTACTTGAGCAGATGAATGTCCTTTAGTGATGGCTGTCTTAAATCCTCCACTGGATAAATCTCACCCTGATTACTACAGCTAACCCATCCTCTAAGTTATTAAATAAATTTATCGCAGAACTTAATGTAATCGATGGATTACATCAGCTTGGATGTGTTCCCATCCAAGCTGATCTCCAAGCTCTGTGATCTTGGCATCAGCCCTTCCTCTGTAACTGGACCCTGGACTTTCTCACCAACAGACCACAGTCTGTTAGGATCAGTAACCACACCTCCTCAGTCCTCACTTAAAAACACTGGGGTACCTCAGGGCTGTGTGCTGAGTCCAATCCTCTACTCCCTTTTCACCCACGACGCATACCGGTGCCTGGCTCTAGCTCCATAATCAAGTTTGCAGATGACACAACGATGGTAGGCCTGATCAGCGGGTAATGATGAGACAGCCTACAGGGACAAGGTTCAGCATCTAGCAATGTGGTGTGCCAACAATAACCTTGCACTCAACACCAAAAAAAACCAAAGAGCTGATTGTAGACCACCGGTGCGACTACGAACGGACCACACTCCCATCTACATGATGGAGCTGAAATGGAGCGCGTGGCGAGCTTCAAGTTCCCTTGGTGTCCATCTCTCTGAGGATCTTTCCTGGAGACCCTCCAACCTCCATACTGATGTTAAAAAGGCACAACGCGACTTTACTTCCTTTGGAACTCTAAATGAGTTACCTGTCCCCCCGAACATCCTGCATGAACTTTTACGCCTGCACTATTTGAAGCATTCTCACAAACTGTCATCACAGTGTGGTACTGGCAACTGCACTGTTTCTGACGCACTTTGAAAGCCTCCAGCGGTGTGGTTGAAAACTGCCCAACTACATCACTGGTGTATGGGCTACCCTCCATCAAAGACATCTAACTACCCTACAAACGCTGCCTAAGGAGATTGTGAGAAGTATCATTAAACCTCCTCTCACCCCAGTCACCAGGCTTTTTCACTCCTCTCCCCTTGGGGACGAAGTTATAGGAGTCTTTGGGGTGTCGCACCAGCACAGACTCAGGAAAAAGTTTATTTACCTCAGCGGTCAGCCTACTGAACTCCAATCTAGGCGCGGAACAGTACAGTCCTGGATGGACCACCTTATGCTTAACAAGAAAACAAAACAAAGTGACCTAAAAAATAACCTGTCTGCAATTCCTCACTCACAATGTTTCTGCTTATTCCCTCTGTTTTGGCACATTTTTTGATTTTTTGCACATTTCCTTGCACATTCTACCTCCACGGATGCCATTTGCACAGTTATGGGTCATTGGCCATATATAAACTTATGCTATTTACGTACCGCACCAGTGTAATGCACCGTTCGTTTTAACTCACTGTTACAATTCATCTTCTGTTTATACTTTCTTGCACCGAAGTTGTACTGTACAGTCATTTGCATTGAGCTGGTCCTCTGCCTCCTACCTCATAACTTTTACACATCATTGCTAACAATATGGGACTCTCATTAACCCCATCAGACCTGAATTAAAAAAAAAATTAACCACTTGATATTTGCTTCTTAGATCATTGATATTGGTTTTAATCAAGAGATCATGTGATGTCCAATTTCAATGAACGGCAGGGTCTCGCAAGGTTTATTCGCTTAAAGATCCTATAAAGGCAGTTTCTTCAAAATTTAGATATCTTGTGGATGTGACCCTCAAATACTATGGGAAATGACGAATTTGTGCAATACACGGCTTCTGTATATTCTTTTTCTTTCTGCTCTTGCCAAAGCCAAACTTTCCAAAACTTGCCATTTACATTTATATTGATCCAAGTAGTACAAACCTTACAAACCCATTGTTTTTTTTCTGATCAACAAGCGACACATTGTCCTACTTGGAAAGAGGAATTTGACTACTTTCACAATCAAAGGCAGAGTTTATTTTATCTAGGAAGCAAAAATATCATTTCGGAATCGGAACGATCTAGCCATTCTATTGGCCCTCGGTTGCGGGAATGTGATTCTAATGCCCTACATCAGTGCAATAAAATCTCGGATGATCAGGTACCCACAATCCGAGTGTTTAATTAGCAATGTATTTAAAGGGGTTTTACACAAATTTTTACCAAACTGAAACAAATTTTGATGAGTCAGTTTTTAAAAAATACTTGGATAAATTAGAACTGCCTCGGACTCATGTAGAGAATAAAAGACTCTTTGGAGGGCCCGTAAATTTGGAGGAGCTCCATGACACAAAAAGCCTCTAGAAGGCAAGTCACCAGCCAGATGGCCCCGTCCCCGGAATTAGACTTTTAGAAATATGGGATGTGGTAGGGACTCTCCTGCGTGATTAATTTCATTTTGCAGTGGAGGCATGTTACATTTCATAGCGACCAAAAAATATCCTTTTAGTATCATTTGCTTCTTCAAAGGGTAAAGATCCTAGTTAGATTGCTCTACTACAGACCAGTATCACTCATCCCATCGATCTAAAATTTGTAATAATATAACTCTTGCCTCTCGCATGGAGAAAGTAATTCATGCTTAAAATCAAAGAGGACGCACCGGTTTGATTACGGGGCGTCATGCGTCCGATATATGCTCAACTGTTTCATGTACTTGAATTTTGCAGACCTTTCCGAGCCTTGGCGTTTTTTTCACTTGATTCAGAAAAAGCCTTTGATAGCTAGAGTGGAACTATAATTTCTTGGCAGTTCCTGACAATGTTTTGGATTTCGGTGAAACAGTTACCTTTCTATGAGTCAGACCTCTACCACCACCTGAGGATCAGTCTTGACTGGATATATTATCTCCCCCGGTTCCTTTATAGCATGAAACGAAGCAGGATTCCATTTTCCCTTTTAACTGTTTTGTTTACCCTTGAACACTAGCACAACCATTAGGAAATATGACAGTCACACCGCTTAAGATTCATGACCAGAATCATATTATTTTTTGTACGCTAATGACATTATTTAATTTAATCATTTTTTTATATCAATAAATGGATAAAAAGGAATTTAAACCTTTGTTTTTTCGGGGGGCAAGAAAATTGGTCCAAAACTCTTTTAAAGTCAATTAAAAATGTTAAAATTTAAATCTCCTTCCCTTTTATTTTATTCCTATTAAAGATTATTTCATTTATTTTGGGGATTACCATATTAAAGACATTTATAAAATTGCCAGAAAAAAATTTTAATAATATTTTTGGCAAAACCAAAGTCCTCTTCAAGGCAAAAACCCACCGTCAAAAAATTTGTTCCTCATTTAATTTTTTTTTTTTATCTGCCCTTTTTCCCCCCTTAGGGATTTAAAGATTAATCCCCCACTTTCCAGTTTTTTGGAATTTAAAAGACCCCGAATAAAACTTTTCCACTTGCCGTCCTATACTTTGGGGGATTGGCTGTACCAAAATTTTTATTAATTATTTGTCCTTTCAAATTAAGGCTTTCTATTTGGGTTATCCCAAAACTGGCTTCATGGAGAGGGGAAACGGCTGATAATTTAAAACCCCTAGGTTGGGCCAAATTTAATTTGGATCTGGAAAAGAGGGAACGCCTGTGGGATTACCTTTCAAATTTAGTAACCAAAACCCCTTAGGCAAAACTTAATTTTTTTTATGTGGAAAATGGGGCCATTTGTCCAGCCCTCTTGGTTCCCCCCTTGGCTAAAAAAACGCGGGGGCTTTTATGTAGTGTTGTTTTTTTTGGCGCCCGTTTTAATTTTGTCTTGTCTCTTTTTTGTGAAGCGCATTTTAGTTTTTATTAAAATTTTTGTCACTTTATATCTTTTTTTTAGTTGTTTAGTCGCGAAAATGATGACATTTTTTCTAGTTTTAGTCACGAAAAATGATGCCTTTTGTCTATTTTATTCCCAAAAAAGATGACATTTTAGCTAGCTTTTTTCAATGAAAAAAGGTATTTTGTCTCTTTTTTTAATGCAAATTTTATTTAACCCGTCAATATATACAAATACCTAGAAATAAGACGAAAACCCCATTTTTTTTTAGACAAAAACCCCTTTTAAACAAGGTTATCTTATTTTATTCTTGTTTCCTTAAGACTCCCAAAAAACATCCTTCCCAACACGAAAAACTCTCTATTTTTTTTTACAAAATTTATTTTCCAACCAAAAAATGAAAGTACCACACTAAATTTAAAAAAAAAAAAACAATATTAAAAAAAAAGAATAATAATTCTAATTTTTCCCCCAAAGACGAACCCCGGTCCCTTTCTCTGGTCAAGGCTGATTTAAAAACTTGACGCGCCACAAATTTTGCTTGGGTGAGCACGGAAAAAGATCACGCGGTGTTGCGGATGTTCGCTTTGAGTGTACGAAAATTTGTTGGCAGAGTGCATGGGGATTTTTTTTTTACTTTCTGCATACTCCGTTTCCCCAATGCTGATTCAAGGCGATTCTACCGAACATGCCCCTCGGTTTGGGGTTGTGTGAAAAAAAAGCAGTTTAAAAGTGAATTTAAAATCCTCCGGTTTTTTGACGGAAAAAAAGCTTTTTTTTTTGGAAAAAAAT
>NC_056589.1:1835375-1854788 GCF_018340385.1 Cyprinus carpio | reverse complement strand
AGAATAAAACGTCATTAGCATGCGCTAGAGGTAAACAAAAAGAGCATAATGAAACACACTTTAACAGTTGTAGTTTTTGTGTGCTGAAAAAAAGTGGAAGCGGCGAAAGAGGAAGGAATAAGAGTTTGAGGTAAGTAGTTTTATGTTTTAGGGCCATGTCGCGTTGATTTCATGTCACATTTTTACTGGTTGGTCAGTAAACATGGGTCGTAACTGCAAACACATTGTGCGATGATCATGCTGAATTTCTGACACTGCCAGAAAATTATCGTAGGCTATCTTTGGTCGCAAGACTGTGACAATGGCTTTCTTTGAACCTCTCTCACTGTATGACATAGGAACACCGATTAGGAGCCACGATCACAGAAATCGCCACGATTGTTTCACAATGCCAATATTTCATCTGGGACAGCCGAAAATAAAGGAGTGCCTTTCGGGCTTAATACCTCTTGTCAATTAAAGAAAAAGATCTGCCACTAGGGGCGTTGAGAGGATGTGACTTTCCTTATTTCAGTCCTGTATCGGTGAAAAAGGGAGATCAAATCTCTGAGAGAACTGAAAGAGTCAACAGGGACACACAGGGAATATATGTATTGTAAAGTGAAATCGGATCTACAGAGATTCATAAATCATGTTGGAAAGTGAATGTTTGAGATGATGACCTTGTAATTTTTAATTCCATGGAGTATTCTGTAGTGGAGATGAGAAAGAGATAGAGAAGCAGAAGGACACTGAGATAGAGAGGTTAGTTCTAAAAGTAATTAGCTTTAAAGGTTAAATGTATAATGTTTGAATATTATAATTCTTTCTCCTATTCTAGTTTAATGAGCCATATACAGTAAGCAAGGCATTTGCAGGTTGATTGCCTAAATATTGTAAACATAGTGAATCAGTGGAACTTTAAAAACAGTGCTGTTTGTTTCACTAGGTTGACGTCGTTTTCATTTATTTTGAACAGACAGTAGTACAAATTACAGTTCTTTTTCCATATAGATGTAAAAATACTAAATATTATTACATTAGGTTGCATATATATATATAATCTGCAGTAACTATATACATACAAGGAATAATCTTGAAATATAGTTGATTAGTTACAGTAAACAAGGAAAAACATACAGTGTGAGTAAACATAGCCTTATATGCAGAGTTCAGTTCATTTTTTGTGAAAGGCTTAATTTGTTCACAGAAAGGAAACTCAAATCATTTTCTTTATATGTTCTTTTTTTCTTATGTTACAAAAGCACAATGTTTTGTTTCATTGTGAGTGTACACAAATAAAGCAGAACAATTTATACTGATGTAGAATTCGACTGATATATCGGTCGGCCGATATATCGGGCCAATATTTGTCATTTTTTAATATATCGGCATCAGCCGATATCTGTGTTTAGTAGCCCCGATTTAAATTCAGGCACGTTGGTGGGCAGCCCCGTGTTATTGGTGCGGTGGAAAGTGCTGCTGCCGCATGTGAAGGACCCCAAGCCAAAACTTTTGGAAGATTCAACAACAGTTCTGGGAGCTAAAGGTAGTCAGAGAATTTCACTCTGTAAATGTGGTGGAGAAGGTGGCAGCTCTCACACACACTGCAGCGTGATTGAGGGCTACGTTACTCCGCCCCAGCGGAGCACCGTGCTCAGAGAGACAGCTGTCCTGGAGCAGTCCACAAGTGGGAGCCACATTCATAATTGAGGTTCGCAGTGTGATAGCATTTGCACCTTCCCAATATATCTGGACCAATGAATATGCACCAGTCTGGGAGTTTTTCACGACAAAATACTTACGGAAAGTAGGACATGGTCATTGTGCACATTATAGATTTAAATGAGACCTACCCATTCGATTCGGTATTATATCATGAGTGGAGTGAGTCAGCCCAGCCATTTCTAAGCGGACCTTGAAGCATTTCTACGTTTTTAAATTAAGTGAATAAAATCTTATATGAAAATTAGCGTATTAATATTCTTTTGATATTTATATTTATAATCTATGATTGATTACTTAAATTATTAATTTAGCTCAATCAAGGAAAAACACAATATTTTTAATAATTTAATGTTCTTGATTGTGATTCGATTATAAATCCTTTTCCAAGATAATTATTCATGATTGGACTCCAGAATAGAAGAAATATAGTCGAGTCAGTGAATTTTAGCTTTAAAAAAATACTTGATGTAAGCATCTCATATATACTTATGGACTAGTGATTTTATTGTAGAATTGAACTACATCAATGTAAGTGTGATATTTATTTAATTAATTTAGATCTTCTGTAATCAAAGGTGTTAAAAATTAAGTTCTAATTAAATTAATTCTTCCTTCAATTAAAAAAAGATTTAAACAATCATAAAAATTAACTGTAATATAATTATTCCTCGTTCAAATTAAAAAGATTGTAAATACTCAAAATACATGCTGCAGCAAAATAGCAAATTTATCGGTCCAACAAACTTGTTCTAGTATGTGTACGTATCCAATATACATATATGTATATGCATAGAACACCTAGCAACGTCACTACGTCTTCCGAGTCAGAGCCTCGTCAAGCTGTCCCGCCTTTACCGATACGTTTGGTTAAGTGAGACAAAAATAGGGGGAATATGCGGAATGGACGCATGTGTTTTGGGGCCAAAGAAAGGACCGACACGCTCGAGGAACTGGCCATTGTATATAAGCTCAACCTTCATGTGTAGACAAGTGTTCATACCAAATTACTTGACTGGCCTCTTAGCATGTGAATGAAGACAACATACTACAAGATATTGGCAATCACCCTCGGCCATCACATGTTGGCTTTCATGCTGCTCATGTCATATGCTCAAGGAGGTTGTATATGAGCGTAGTGGACCTCAATGCATTGAAATTGGTCAAACTCAACATGATGAATCGAGTTAGTCAGTGGTGTCTTAATAAACGACTTAATAAATAGTTCACTAAATATGTACTAATTGCATTTTTTGATTTCTTTTATTTAAACCAATTAAAATCATTGAGTCATCTCTATTTGGTAAAACATTTCCTTAAAAGCATGGCCGAGATAACACAAAAAAATTGTGTCATAATGATCTTATCAGCCAGAGTACTTTTACCAAAGGTAGGCTATCGCCAACTGATTGCTCTACTTGTGGCATTGCGACAAATTATGATCAGGATTAGTGGTCGTAACTTAAAAAAACTCAATATCGAAATTCAACTCGGGCTATTATAAGCGTAGAGTCAATTAGGGGTATTTATACTTATTTGTTCGTTCAACAAAACAAAAAGGTCTATAGACTTAGTACATATTGCTCTCTTTGAAATTAATTATATAAATCATAAATTTTTATTACGTTAAATTATTGATTCTCTAAATAAACCGATAATATATATTTTATATTTTTACTTACTCAAGGAGTCAATTATATAATTTTTGTGATTAAAGAGCTGCATTCATCAGAATTTTACTTGAGAAGAAAGTAGTGGAAATGATTCTGCAAAATGTTTTGAAGTCAAAAAGGTCTTAAACCGAAGGGGATACAATGCAAAGTGGAATAAAATTAATCGGCGCAATATCATTACAAAACAAACTTTCAACGTTCAAGCCAATTTATAAAATGTAGCGGACATAGATTGCTCTGAGTTTATCACATTTTATATCACATACAATCTTCTTAAGATCCACAAGCCCAAGAAGCATTTTTTTAACTCCAAACTCGCCATGAGAGATCACATGAGACCAGCAAAAAGGATATGTTCAATATATATACAATTTATAATGGTCCTAGCTACCTTTCATAACCAAAATCTCTGCCAATGCACACCTTAAAATATAAACAACAACGTATCTGTTCACTCCTTGATATAGTAATGTGTCCGTATCACTGTGTCACAACATTAAAGGATGCATAAATTAATAAGCAATACAGATAGCTTTATCATGCATGCATGTAGAAAACCATTGAAAAGTCATCTTTACGATTACATGCTTTAACAAGGCTCCGTACGAAACATGAAGCCAGCCAGTAGAGTACAAACTATGTCCAATGAGGCACAGCAACAATCAGACCACCTTTTCTTTGCCGAACTGAATGACAGGTTGAATCATGCTTCTGCCACCGAATGCACACGGCATGCCAGCTCACAGTACATCCGGGACATCTTGATAGCAGTTCGGTGAAATAGAACGGACACAACTACAAGAAGTCCACCTATCAATCAACAATAACGAACATGGATAGAACCCATAAGGTATAAGGAACAGCCATTGAAGAGAGGCAAAGAAGACCCACCATGCACACGTGACAATGTCTTTTGAAAAGTCATTGTAAATCAACCTCTTTCTTCTTCTTCTATTAGCTTCGCTCCGTTTTCGTTCGTTTTTGGGAAAAATTCGTGTTGTAAAAGTTTCGTTCCCAGCACACTGTTGTTACTTGTATATAATGCTAGGGCATGCATGCTTGGGTCACTAGGTATATATATTATATATCTATCAATATATGGGTTAAAGTTCACATGTGCTCAGACTTTCTTACCAGCCGTTGGATTCCAACGGACTGGAAAAATTAAATCCCACAAATGCCCTCCTTTGTTTTGCCTATGGCCGGAGATGCCATGCACACTATGATTCACTGCCCCTCTCTCGAACACCTGCACAGTCAGATCGGTGAAGTTTATGGTGCTCAGGGTCATCCGGTAGCACGGCCGGCAGGATGATGGCAGGCCCAGGTGTTGTTACACCATGGGAACGCCCGAGGAGGCGGTCGCAGAGTCCGGGAGGGAAGGGGGATTCTCTTCTTCTTCCTCTGCTAGAATGCCAGGGTATGGAATCGAAGACCTTATTGGAAAGGAGCAAATCTTCCGGTGGTCATGCAGTCAATTGAGCAGCACAGCTGGTGGGGGGGATGACGGCATGAGGGTACTGGACAATGTGGAGCATCATTCAGGTGGTCGCGGAAGTCCGGTGCATGGAGGGGGAACATGGCTTCTCCTCTGGATGGGACGCGGGGTGTGCAATCGAAGACACCTTCTCGCAAAGAGCTGGAGCACTGGTGGGGTCGGCCGGCAACTCGAGGCAACACGCTAAACTGGGATGATGGCGGAGGCGTCGGAATGGGAGACGAGGGCGGTCGCTGAGTCGGTGAGGGAGGGGGACTCTGAACTGACTGAGAACGAAGGTGGATGTCTTTGAGGTTGTTGCGTGATTGAGAGTTTCCTGCTTGTAAAAATTGACCAGAAAAAGATGCTTTTTTATTTGGGTTAATATTAGTAGCTCATTTCAAAGTTAAGGACATTTGACCGATTAAGATTCAGATGGACGAAGAGCTTATGTTTCTGTACGTTTGAAAGTTTTTTGTTTGATACAATTTTTTTTTTTAAGTTGAAATGGTTGGTGCAATAAGTGCATGGGGTATGATTTGTTCTAACATGTTGGGGATGGTGTTGTGACAATGGCGCTTTTGATCTTAGCACAGTTTGTAATATACACAAGTAAAAGGTAATGGTTTGGGAAGGAAAGAAACATTGTTGGAAATATCTGAAAGCCAATATAAAAATGAGAAATTTATTGTTTAATTTTGTTTTTTATAGTTTTGTGTTGTGATTAGTAAAGAGAGGTTGAATTGTACTCTATCTCCATCTTGTTATTTTAATTTGTGCGTGGCAAAGCTCTTTGGCTAAGAAAGTTTCTGGTTTTTTTAGATAGAGCTAGCATATGATAGCATGTCTGGAGGGCGGACAAGGGAAAGTAGAAACAACAAACGCATAGTATGGATGACATGAAACTGCCCGGTAGTTCCACGGAAAATAATGAAAATCAAATACATTGTGCTAATTGTTCTCAATTCGAAATAGATATAAAAGAAAGTCTGTTTAAACAATCTGAAGAATTGCAAGGAATAATGCATATTTTGACAAATAAACAGATGCACAGGTGAAACACGGTAAACATATCACAAATATTTGAAAATGACCTTTGTGACCCATGAATTTCTTGACAGAAAAAGTGCATATGACAAAATACAATTCAGTATGCAAAAATATAAGGACTTGGCTGCCCCTGTGGTCCATGGTTTGATATCTGATGTAGAAAGACTTAATTTAGGTATAATAGTTCAACAATTTGATATGTTACAAAAAAAGTAAAAACAATATAATGAAAGTATTTGGATTTGTGGCCGAATGAGAGAGTTAAAAGAGGTAGGATAGACGAGCACAAGCTCCAGTCCAACCCCATTGAGTGCCAGCCTTTAAAGTATACTCCTCACTTGCCAGTCTGTGAGAGAACCACTCAGAATCACAGGTACCTTTCTAGTGGGGCTTTGTTTTCCAAGTGGTGGCCGCATTCTCTTTTCTTCTGCTGGCAGCTGTTATCAACAACCTGTTGCATTGCTGTGGGCCACCCCTTCCTGGATTTGGAGTGAATTGCCTTTATTCATTGTAAGGCCCTCATGCACTGAACAAGGATGTCCGTACCGTGATGCTTCGGTATGAAAACGACATTGTTCCACCCCTAATATATATATATATATATATATATATATATATATATATATATAATATGAAATTGCATTTTACAGTTCACATGCTGTATATTGTGTATAGAATTTATTATCTTTACATTGCCTGCCTGTCAGGTTTTGTATTCATTTTAAAATTCTGCTAATTACTTACAAAGCCTTGAATTCAGAAAACACTTCTCTGTGCAGTTCTATGCACCTTTTTATCTAACTATGAATGTTCATTATGATACCAAAATCATGGCATGTTGGTATTTCCTAGATACATATTAAAATGGAGGCAGTTCCTTTTCTTACTTGGCTTTTAAACTATGGAATAGACTTCCTAGTGCTGTCTGGGACTCAGGCACACTCTCTCAGTTTAAAATCTAGACTAAAGACTAAAATCATGCATAAACCTAATTATCTTAATCATGCCTTATAGTACATGGTGTGACGAGTCAGCTGCCTCCTCCCTGATAATCACCGCACTCGGCCCTAAATCGGCCACCACCAGGCTCCCGACAGGAGTGGGTGTGGGAGAGAGGAGGGGCGCTGGATCTAGTCAGGGGCTGGCGGCGCGCAGATGGGGCACACCTGAAGGAAATGGGATTCTCATCAACGCCGGCTGTTTAAAAAGCCCAACGCGCTTCCTCGGAGACCGGGCTTTTCCCCGTGCATGCACACTGGTGCGTCCTCGTGGGTCCAGGGAAGGGTGCGTTGAGGGACTCCCCGCCAGCCACCAGAGACGGAGCTGCCGGACCCGCTGTCCGGTCGAGAACCGCATCCGCCTACACGGCCGCCGGGCCAGGATGCCGGGCCGCCCATCCCCTGCAAGCGCCAGCGCCAGCGAGGATGAAGCCGCTAGAAGAAGCCGCCGCCATACTTCCGCCCCGGATCAAGAGGGCTGCGGCGTCAGCTGGACTCCGGGCCAGCCTTTACCCCTTCCTTCCTCCATGAACACTGCCAGACCCCCACCGAACCCCCGCAGCACCTAATTTGAGGACACCAGGATTCCTGTTGTTTTGGACACTGTTCCTCTTTTGACACTTTATTCCCCTTGTTTTGGTTTCTCTTTTTTCTGTTAAATAAAAACTTCTCCGAGGCCTGACGCCACGCTTCCACTGTGCTCCGTCGCTGGCCCGTCCCCGTCACAGTGGTGGAGAATGCGGCAAGGCGAGCCTAGACAGTGCAGTTGGGGAACACCTGATGACGCCACTCCTCCTTACTCTGCAAAGTTCGCGATAACCCGGACTGGGACGGAGGAACGGAGGAGACAGCCTCCCAGCCACACAAAGGAGTAAGTGACTTCTCTTTTACGGTCATTTTACCCTGTGGTTGGGTGAGGCTGTCGACTAAATCCCGCTTTCTGTCCTCCTGTTCCGGGCGCTGCCAGGAGAGGGAGACTGCCCCGGAGAGGGAATCCCCGCCTACCACCCGACCGCTTGGAGCCTGGCTGGAGGAAGGTAGCACTCCCTGCGGGCTGCCTGAGGACGGGATGTCGCTGGGGGAATGTGACGCAGTCAGCCGCCTCCTCCCTGATAATTCCACCGCACCTGCCCCTAAACGCCAGCCTCTTCACCAGGCTCCCGATAGAGGGTGTGGAGAGAGGAGGGGCGCTTGACGAGTTTAGGGCTGGCGGCGCAGGATGGGGCACACCAGCGAAATGGAGCCTCATCACCGCCGGCCTGTTTAAAAGCCCAACGCCACCGGAGACCGCCCTGCATGCACACACTGGTGTCCTCGTGGGTCCAGGAAGGGTGCGCTGAGGACTCCCCGCTGGCCACCAGAGACGGAGCTGCCGGACCCGCTGTCCGGGTCGAGAACCCACTCGCCTACACGGCCGTCAAGCCAGGATGCCGGGCCGCCCATCCCCCCTGCAAGCGCCAGCGCAGGAGGATGGTCATGAAGAAGCTGGCCACCAGCGCCTGGACCGACACAAACAGACTTATTATTAAAAAATTATGTGTAATTTGGGTTGCTTTTTTAAAAAAAAAAAAAGATGTGTGATTTTTGTGGTTGGAGTGTTTATGGACCCCACCATTCCAGATGACTGAAATGTGTGTTTGCATGTTGTTTAGTTCTGAACTTCATCAGCATTAAGGGATAATGTAAACATGTTCAGGGAGTCGGTCCTATCTAATGTGCCTGATAAACCCTTTGCTGGTTGGTTCACATGCCAAACATCACACACCTGAAGAGCAGTCCTCGTGAGAGAGAGAGAGCTGTCAAACCAGGGTTATGTCCTTACTTCACACACTGCATGCAAGGTAAAGTTAAACTAAAGAACAGATGAAGAGTTGCACAGCATGTTTTTCTTTGATTGGGCTTATCACTTATTCTAATAAGAATTAGAATATAGAATTTCACAGAAGGATGAACTATGTTAAAACATCAAACCAGAATGTTCAACACTACTGATATTTTAGGAAAATCTGTCTGCACATTTCACAGAAGGATGAAAGCTAATTATATAACAGACATGAACTGATTTTCAAATTTGTGTGACAGTCTTAACTCTGAAGGTACAAAGGTAGCCTTTATGTTATAGGCATGCATGCATGTTCAATTTCAAATCAAAGAGTCTTAGGGATGGTAAATGTGTTTACAACACTATTATGCCCTCTCTTTCCTCCTCTGATGCTTCTGAATGCATCTGACCAGG
Organism: Cyprinus carpio; assembly: GCF_018340385.1. Taxonomy (NCBI): domain Eukaryota; kingdom Metazoa; phylum Chordata; class Actinopteri; order Cypriniformes; family Cyprinidae; genus Cyprinus; species Cyprinus carpio. The sequence goes on along the minus strand of NC_056589.1, from coordinate 1,845,650 downwards.
ATTGACAGGAGTATTTGTACCTTTCTCTAACCCCTCCTTTCATTTTCCTCATCCCATGTGCTGAGAGGAAGTCCCTTTCCCTGACCTCAGACAGCGCATCAGTCGAAAGCAGGGACATTGCAGGTCTGACGCTCTCTGACTTCTGATCATGAAACCATGTCGCTAAAGAAGCTCAGAGACTAACACACACCACTGTCAGTTCAAACATATGTCCTTGTTTTGAACCAGATTAGCCCGACAGCATCAAGACAGATTCAGATAGCCTGAATCTTGCCTTCAGTAAAAGCAGCATCAAACACCACTGAACTTGTTAAATATGTGAACGTTTCAAATTAACATATACCTTGTACTGGATGTTTATTTCAGCCGTATTCACTTTTTTGTTTTTGTCTTGCCTGCACAGAGAAGGTATGTCACCCAGTACTATTTCTGGGCACATTTAAGGAGGAGAATCAGAATTTAAGTGACTGTATATGTATGATGAAAGAATGACAGGACCCTCCAGCATTTTATTTAAACATAAAAGTGATCTGATGGTTGTGACAACCATTAGATGAGCTAATTGGAGGCAGGAGGCTGCAGAAGTGTCTCCCGGTTCAGGATCTGCTCCTAATGAGGAACTAAGTCTCAGTGTGGTGACAGAAGGAGATGTCACCTAAAATCCACTGGAGCTATGTGGACACCACCATGTTGAAGAAAATGGTCTTACTGTCCTTTAATGCAGAAATCTCAGCAAGTAAAATAGGCTTGGGTTGTGTTTAAATCACAGAAAGCAGTTACAAACATTGACATTTTCTTTGCAGATGATTTCCTACCAAAGCAAATTTTTAATACAGTGCACATAAACCATTGTCATTGGCAAATTCCTTGACAGGTAGCTGCCAAAACATTATGTTTGTTAAGTGGTACATGCTAATTGCCAAAACTCAGAAAACATTGGTACATAGGAATGGATTTTTACATTTTTTATAGCAAAATACAAATGGTACCTGCCTGCCCACAATCACCTCCCTTTTTACTAGGGAATTTTTTTGTGATTGCTAAGGTCTTTTAGAATGTTTAGTCACATTTCTCTTTGGTTTCTAAAATATTCTGGTCTCTATTATTTGGGTCTTGCTTTCAGAGTAAGTCTAATGGAATGGCACCTTATAGCACTAATAATCACAATCTGCAAAAATGTTTTCATTTCATCCAATTAAAAAAAAAAAACCACTGAAATAAAAACGTTTTCATTCATCCAATTAAAAAAAAAAAAGAAGTATAACTTGAGCCAATGAAAAATAAATAACTTGCACTAAACAATATTTTCTGTCTATGAAAACGATATATATTTTATAAAACCTGGCACAAAGTATATTGTTCTTGTTGAAGACAGTCAATTAATTTACATGTGTATTTTTGAATTCTAAACAAAAAGATATAGATTTATTCAAAACAAAAATTCTAATTTAAGAAATAATATGATAAATTATTTGTTTTAAACAATATAATAGATATAGATTTCATTAAACAATTATTTCTCACTTTAAATTAAAAAAAAAAAAGTTTTTTTAAAAAACAAACATATATGAATTTAATAACACATGATTCCCATTAAGGAACATAACTTAATATTTAATCTTATTCAGAATCTAATAACATTTTATCCTGAATCAAAATAATAATAATAATAATAATAATAAATAAAGAAAAAATCAATTACATCAATATTTATTAACTTATTGTACATTACTTCCACACATCCACAATGTCAGTACTCAAGTGACAGATTTTTAACTTCTAAGAGCTGGCAAACAGTGATCTTACACTGAAAAAAAAAAAAAAAAAAAAAAAAAAAAATATATTATATATATATATATATATATATATATATTTTATATATATATATATATATATATATATATGGCATGCGATTATTGCATCCAGACTGCCCTGTTCACAGCATGAGTATATTAAGAGTCGGCAGCATGTGCACCGCATTCATTCATGCTTTCATTCAGGACCCAAGCTGGTGACCCAGCAGCTCAGTGGTGGTACAGCAACAGATGGTGATGGGACGTGATGTCTCCATTCACTCCTTCACGGAACGAGGGTTACCATACATAACCGAGACGTTCCCTTTCAGTCGGTCGTCACTCTCGACGTCACTTTCCATGCCCTGTGTAGGCCTCCTGATCCTTCCTATAAGGCAGACAATAGGACCGGGGCTCTACACAGAGAAGGTCGACTGCAGTTGTTCCTCGCAACCCAACAGTAAGACTTGGATAACACTGGGGAAGCATGTCCTTCCATTTGGAGGATACACACTGCAGAGTCACGTCCTCCCAGAGGGGGTTAAGTGACATTTACTCACATGGAGTAACCCAGAGGGCCCCTACTGCACATGGAAGTCTCTGAGATGGCTCATGGCTGCATCATTATGGACGGCAACACGTGGTCTGCCAGGGGAAACATGGCCTAGTAGGTGTACCGTGGAAATACACATGGGATCCCAACCAGGTCACTCATATGGGCACTAGCCTCACACACCAGATTTCAGGAATTCATTAGCTGAAAGGCCTGGTGCCGGACGCTCCGCCACGTTTTGGCCACCGGAGTGCTGGAGGACTCGATAGGGTCTGCCCAGTTAGGGGACTCTCTGGAGAACAAGGTGTCTAGGGCGCCGCAAGCCAACTCTAAATAGGGTCTCTCAGTGCCACTACCCATTTGAGGTGAGAACACAGGAGGAAACTGGTTCAACATGCAGGCTATAGAACCTAGCAGACATGTTAGGAGTTGCCCAGCCCACAGCTCTACAAATGTCTGCTAGCAAGGCACCACGAGCCTGCGCCCAGGATGATGCAACACCCCTAGTGGAGTGAGCACACAGCCTCACCAGGCAGGGCACAATAACAAACAAAGAGCTGCTCTGAGGTCCTAAAGTTCTGAGTTCTATCCAAACACAAAATCACTGCACGTACACCACACATCAAACCTTGGGCATGTAGCCAGGCCAGGGTCTCGATGTTGCACTGGAATCTGCCGGCCCAAACTGAAGGCATGATTTGTCAACTGAAAATGCCTGCAGGTCCCCCACCCTTTTGATCGAGGGCAATGCAGTCAGGAGTAGGGTTTTCATAGGGCTTTCAACTCAACTGACTGCAAAGGCTCGAAGGGGGCAGCTTGTAGGGCTCTTAGCACCAATGCCAAATCCCAAGAGGGCAGGGAGGGAACGCCTAGGAGGATTTAATCTCCTGGTCCCCCTAAGAAAACTGATGACCAGATCATGCTTTCCCACCGGCCTCCCCTCTATAGGGTCGTGATGGGCCGAAATAGCAGCAATGTAAACCTTGAGGGTGGAGGGGGACAGCCTACAATCCAACCCTTGCTGCAAGAAGGAAAGCAAGCCTCTGATCGAACATATCTGGGGTTCTCCTGGTGGGAGGAAGACCATTCGACGAGCAGTCGAGCAACAGAAAAGGACAGCAGTTTGTAAGTGTTTTGCCTTTTTTTCTCATTAGACTACAGCTCGGATCTTCGTTGTTTTTAGGAAACATTGTTTTAGGAACATTTAGTGTGTTTTTTTTTACCGTGGTAAATACATGCTGAAGCTGGCGTTTGTTCTCCACGCGTGTTTGCCTATCGCAGGACTCCCCAGTTTCGTTTTGCTAAATAGTAAGGTGTGACCAAAGCCAGTGAAAGTAACTTAATTACCTGTTTTGGAAGTCCTTGTTAGAAGAAGACAGTCGAGCACCAGAAAAGGACAGCAGTTTGTAAGTGTTTTGCCTCCTTGTTTTCTCATTAGAATACAGCGCAGATCTTCGTTGCTAGGGTGGCCATTTAGTGTTTTTTTTTTACTGTGGTAAATACATGCTGAAGTGGCGTTTGTTCTCGTGGGACTCCCCAGTCCACAGACTGAGCACATTCCTGGGTGAGGCGTGCTGTCTGACCTGACCGAATCCAACTCCATGGCATGAAAAAGAGATCCTCTGCATTGGCACAAGTTTGCTCTTTTCCCAGTTGACCCGAAGACCCAACGGCCAGCTGAGGTGGCTGAGCACCAGGTCCCTGTGTGTGCGCACAACTGATTGCGAGACTGTGCGAGTATGAAGCCAATCATTAAGATGAAAATGCACATCCCCCGTTCTCTCAAAATGGACAAGGGCTGCCTCTATGACCTTGGTGAAGATGTGAGGCGACATAGGGACAGCCCGATGGGAAGGACCTTCTTTTACTGAAATGCCTGAACCCTGCGAACGCGAACCGCAGGATGGCCTGTGCTGTGGGAGGATCGCGTCATGAAAGTACGCATCCTTCAGGTTGATTGCTGCAAACCAATCTTGGGGACGGATGCACTCAAAAATGCGTTTCTGCATTAACATCTTGAACGGCAGCTTGTGAAGTGCATGGTTCAAAACTCGCAGATCCAAGATCGTTCGTAAACCACCGCTTTTCTAGGGCACAATGAAGTAAGGACTGTAAAACCCCAACCTCATATTGGCTGGAGGGACCTGCTCTATCGCGTCCTTCGCCAGCAGGAATGCGATTTCCACCCACAAGACGGGCATCGGGAGCCTTGACTGAGTGAACCAGATGCCTTGTGAACTTGGGGCTGCCAGGCAACTGAAAATTGCGTAGCCCGAGTCTGGCAGGGTCCACAAGGAGCAACCAAGACAGACTGGGGGGAGCACTGACCATGGCTCCGAGAGACCGTGCCAGAGAACCAAATGAAGCCACCGACATACCCACGGTAGAGCAGCGTGGTGGAACACAGGGACTCGACCCAAGGCATGTGAGGGCCTGGCCTGTGTCGGCAGAGGGCAGAGTCTTGGTGTAAAGCGTAACATTCCCCTGCATTCCCTGCATAATCCACCAAGAAACAACTCATCCAGCCTCGAAGGATCGGGACGTGGTGGGCTTTTTTGGATTCCAGTTGAGCCCAACATTCTTGGCGGCCCCATCGGAAAGCATAGCCATCATCTCTGAGGTCTGGCTCGGACAGTGCTTCCACACCCGAAGGGGGCAACGCAGCCGAGTCGTCATCCCCGGGAGAGAGGAACCCGAGATGGTCATGTCCCCCACAAAGAGAACATGTACCACGTCCACGAATGCATGTCAGCGTGCTCAACGCCCAGTACAAGTGAGACAGCGAACATGACCATCCCGGGGAACCAGATAGAGTGACTTGCCTGCACTCATTGGCTTTCTTGCATTTTTTTTGCATTGCACGTGACGTCGAAAGTGACCGACTGAAAGGGACCCAGAAAGTTAACGTCAACACTCGCAGACTGACACAATTTCTGTCAGACTTCTACAAAGTGCTTTATTGAGAATGAACAGAGGTTTACATGTTGTAGTTGTTCTTTGTCTTTTTTCTTTTTTTTGACACCATGATGGAGATCAGTATCTGCTTTAGTTGGGCTCTTTGACCTTTGACTTTTTAACATGAACTTTTCTTTGGCTGCTGTAACCGTATGTTTTTAAGCATATTTGTTGTGGCCAAAAAGGGCCAAGGCAAAAAATGTAGTATCGTTGATTATGTTTTGCTAATGACATACTCATCATTAAACAACAGTTTTCAATGATTCCTATCCATTGTCTCTCCTCTTACCAAAAAACGTTATAATAACACACTAGAGCAGCATTTCTCAAAGTCCAGACTCCAGGTCCAGACCCGGAGTGAATTCAAATCCCGGACCCCGCTCCATTTCACCATATTTCAAGAGCACTAATTATATTTCCTACTTTGATAAATGCATGTTAAACTTGTCAAAAAATTTCTGCCCACAAATAGATTTCCCAAAATAATTCTACTCTACTTCATTGAATAAACTAAGCACATGAGTACTCCTGCCCTGAGAGCAGCACGTAGTTTTTCAGTAATAATAACAGTAATACAGACCTATTGAGTACTCCTGCCCTGAGAACAGTGCATAGTACACCTAAAAATAACAGTAATATAAATATGTGATTACTCCTGCCCTGAGGAGCATTGCATAGTAAACTAAAAATAACAGTATTATGAGACCTATTGATATTCCTGCCCAGAGTAAACTTAGGTGATGATCTGAAATTTGAGTTGGGGAAGGACTGAGAAAGAGGAAAAAAAATTGGGTGGGATTTCATATCTCTCTCCAATCTATTGCGGCACTCAGATCACATGCTCATGCTACGCTGCGTGTTCACGCTCCTCTAGCACCTCACATTAGCTCTTCATGCCCCCAGATTAGGTAGAATACTCCCAACCCACACATATTATAATCTAGATCTTAAACCTGAGTCATATATATATTCTAATATGATATATATATATATATATAAGTATTTATATATACCACATATTTAAGTGTGCTCTGTATCCCTGACAATCCATTAAACCGTTTCCTGAAATATCTCCAGTGTTTTTCCACGAAAGTGTCCAGTACCGTATCTGTCTTAAGGATTCCCTCCACAACACGTCCAAATTTCAAGGACCCTGCCTCTGCTTCAATTTCATTGGTTGAATTTGTAAACCAAATAATTTTCTTTCCTGTCCTCAGACCTTTTTAGAGTAAGTAAACTCCCATCTGCAACCAAAGGCTGCTGTCTGAAACCCGCCCTACTTACTCTACTATATATTAAGGGAAAAAGCAGCAGTACGCGAGCGAATAAGTATGTCTGATCCTTACCTGGGTGACCGTACTAATTCTCGTGAGATTCGGACGTGCTTCTACTTAAAGTGCATCCAATAATGCCTACTTACCTATATAGTGGGGAGAACAGAGTACGTATGTGAAGAAGTAGTATGTTCCTCAGTATTCATAACAGAGTAGGCGAGAAATCCCCGAATGTCCGACTGCTTCAGTCCAGATTCTGAAGTGGCTTATCAATGGATACTTTTCAATCCCTCAGAAGCCCACACGGTTCCTTGTGGTAAATCCACCTTTGTTGAGCTTAGAGTAGTAAACTTTTCAGTTGTTGAAGGTGTAAATAACGCTAGACGGTATAGTATATTTGTGATTTTTGCTGTAAAAACACATTTTGATAACATATAGCGAACAGGGGGGCTCCATAAGCACACGTATGTCTCCAAAGTGCATTTACATAACCATATGTGACCCCTGGACACCACAAAACCAGTCTTAAGTGTCATTTTAGAATCGAAATTAAGAGATTTATACAAAATCTGAAAGCTGAATAAATAAGGCTTTCCACTGATGCATGGTTTTTTTTAGGATCTGACATATTTGACCGAGATACCAACTATTTGAAAATTTGGAATCTGAGGGTGCCCAAAAAATCTAAATACTGGAGAGAAATCGCATTTGAAGTTGTCCAAATGAATTCTTAACAATGCTATTACTAATCAAAATTAAGTTTGATATATTTTACGTAGAAATGTTTTCATAATATCTTCTTTGAAACATGATCTTTACTTAATATCCTAATGATTTTTGGCATAAAAGAAAAATCGATAATTTTTGACCAATACAATGTTTTTTTGGCTATTGCTAAAAAATATACCCCACCAACTTAAGACTGGTTTTGTGGTCCAGGTTCACATATACAGAAAGCATAAGATGATTCCATAATATCTATTTAATATGAGACAGGAAAAATATTCTAAAAGACCTTGCAGATGAGCACCATCACAACATGAACAAGACGTATGAGTGAGTGAATGTATGTGTGCTCATTATGTAGAAATTCACTGTTGTCAACACTGCTTTAGATGAATGTACTGTAAGTAATGTAAATCAAAAAATCTACATAAAGTAACTAACCTTGGTAGGTTGCACTCTATTTTATTTGTCCATTGAGGTACTGTTTGATACATTGTGGAGCACTTCCTGTTAGATAAAAAGTGAGTTAACACAACATTTTAAATGTAGTATTGAGTAGATAATCACGGAGGTCCCTTGACTCTTGTCTGGGATGTTAGACAGTCGGACAGGGGTTGAACACGTGTGGCTTATATCTGGGTGGCCAGATCGACTGTACTGACGGTTGCAGCGTGGCGGCCAATCAAAGCACTAATGGGTGAGAACACGAACAGAAATGAATAGAAACATCTTTTAAATCTTAAGTTTGTAGGTTTATTTTGAATTATTGTTATTTTTCAAACAGGGTTATCAGCACTTTTCTCCTGCTTTCTTGATTTTCTGTGCATTTGTTTGGCAGATCTTTTTGTGGTGGAGCAGGACCCTGTAAAGTAAGATATTCTATTACTTCTAATACCAGAGATCCACTGACATTGTTGCTGTTATAATGACTGATTTTTTAAATTGTGTTTGTGCATCTTTGCAGGATCTGAAATGTCTGCAGACTGGTGTGTGCAGTGAGGATCACTGCGTGAAAAGAGGAATTTCCGGGATAAATCTGACATGGGAAATTTCAGTGAAACTTAAGGTGTATGACCCATGTACGAAAGTCCCATACACGACCATACAGTTGAGATGCACAGAGATTTCCGGATACAGGATATTTATGATAGCACACACTAGACATGTTCAGAGATTTCCAGTAGGCTACACCAGCCCTCATGAAAATTAACCATGGTTTTACTATAAGTGTATGGGTTTTGTCAGATTGACTGCCATTTGTATAACGACAGTTTTACTACAAATAGGCTACCACATTAAGCTATGGTCAGTGTAACATGGTTAATTTGTGGTTACCATGGTGAGTACAATAATCATGTTTTTTGGAGGGTTTTATTTGTAGCCTACCATGGTTAATGTCGTTATTAAGGGACCAAGCGCTGTCATGTTTATTCAGGGTGTTTATCAGTTAAAAATAATCGTCCTGTCATTTTAAATATGTAGGCTAGTTTAAATTCATCCGAATTGAATGAATCTAAACAAGTCTTTTGAACAGAATCGCAAAATTTGAGTGAGATTAATAAAATAAAATCCACACTATTCGCATTAGTACTGTATCTTGGGGTTTGTGGTAGTTTAGTAATAGAGGTAATAATCAGTAATATATCACGCACTTACATTCCAGGCCTCGCATTTAGAGCTGATTCACACGAGACTCGCAATTCTTGATGCCCGTGATTTGAATCTTTTTGGAATCAACTCACTGTTCTTACCCCTCCCCCCGCAGCTGTAGTTTGAATTTGCGCGCGTGCTCAAGTAGGGCTCGCCACACTGTCATGAGATGTGTTCTGCAGTGAGGGGATACTGGCTGACAGCGTCCAGTAATTTCTGAGAGATTTACCTCAGACGAAGGTAAGTGTGAATATATAAAACCATTTTGAAAAACACGTATACAAGAACACAACATTAAAAGTTTTTTGATGTTGTAATATTTTAAATCTGTATTTCTAGCATGACGTTGTTTCGAGCCGTTTATTTATATCAGACGAAGGTTAGTATGAATACATAAAACCATTTAAATAACATGTTTATACGAACATGACATTAAAATTTGTTCATTGTTATATCATTTCTTTCTATATGTATTTCTAGCCCGGTGTTGTTTTGAGCCGTTTTTTCCCTCTTCAGCGTCCTTCAGTCAGCGCGCGGTCACAGCATACAGAGAGATTTATATCAGAAGAAATAAGGAAGAATTTACAGAAACATTTTAAATAAGCTATTTATAAATATAGCTATTTACTAAAACGTAATGTTAAGTGTTGTAATGGATATATTTGAGTGGGTTTATGTTGTAAATTTAGTCTAGATATCTTGGTAAACTGCTAACTGCTAACTTACTTAGCAGCTGCTATGTAAATTTTAAAAAGTTAGCTTTTAGTACAATATACATGTTTATTTATAAATGTTAGCTTAGCTAGCCTGCTTTAGTTGTTAACATATTCCCCATTGACAAATCTGCAGACACATTCTGCTCATCTGATTTCAGAGGGTCCAAACACTGCAGCTGACTTCTGATTCACCGGAGACAGCCTTGGACAAGAAATGGTGTGTCTTCATTTGTTAATATATCATAATTTTCAAACGCCAGCATAAATTTCACTCCTTTTGTTTGTGCTAGTGTTCTAGTTTTAATGTTTAGAAATCTACAATGTATTTAGTTTTATTTTGATGTGATTTAATGTATATGTTTATATATGTATGGATATGTTTTTAGGTCAGATAGCAAATGTTGCCATTCTTCTGGAAAACTGATGGTCTTTAAAGAACAGTCATCAATCAGGTAATTCAAACAGTTTTTGAATACCATTCAATTACTACAGTTATCTTATATTTTATTCAGTTACTAAATAACTTTGACTAGCTTGGATTTTTTCCCATTTATTAACTCTTATGCGGTCTTTTTGAAAGTGACATTTGCTAAAAAAAAAAAAAAAAT
>NC_056589.1:1779393-1833820 GCF_018340385.1 Cyprinus carpio | reverse complement strand
TAAAAATAAAAATATTATCACAAATCTATAAAAGACCCACATTTCTAACTTTTGTTCATGGGGATAAAATGGATAATCTGACATGGTTTAGTGTAAGATTTTTGTGAGTTTTAAAAATAAAAATATTATCACTTTTACCACTAGAAGGCTGCAGAGCTCAACTATTTGCTATTTGACTAACTAAAATAAATCTGTAACTGTCTTTAAATAGGGAAAACATGTAAGTGTTTGGTGGCTTCTAAATTCATCCCTGTTTGGATCCTAAGGTATGAATTGTGCTAAGCTAAATGCTAACATATTGGCACCACTCGCTAAAGCGATTAAGTGCACGCACTGAGACAGGAGAGGTACGTATCAATTTGTCTAATTTGAGGGAAGAACATAGTGATGTAATGTAAATGTAATTAAAGTTTTCCTTTAATTACATTTAGTCTGCCAGTCAGAATTATAGCTGATTAAATAAAAAATAAATAGTGGTTCATGTTTGTTTTGTTGTCCTGAGCAGTTTAAATGGCGTCTGAACTGTTTAAATGGATGCTTTTCTTCAGAAAAATCTCCGTATTTATGTATTTATTTATTTTATTTTATTATATATATTTATTTATTTATTTATTTTATTTTATTTTTTTGCATATGTGAACCCTTTCCAGCAATGAATATATATGATTTAAGATCCATTTTTTTTTACACTGAGGACAATTGCTGAGGGACTCATACACAACTAATATTTCTGGGGTGTTAAACATCATTTGATACTCAAATTTTCTCACACAATTTATTAAGAGTATATTGGTGGGTGTGAACTACTTGAATTGGATGATCAGGGATCTGATCTCATTTTTTTCTGAAAATAAGCATTAAAAACACCCCCAACTCTTAATGCTTTGTGTTTCCTTCTGGAGAGTACTAAATGAACCGATATGATCTTTAAACAAAACAAGAAAATTTTACTCATCATCCTGTTCAAAATGTACACCCCCAACTCTTAATGCTTTGTGTTTCCTTCTGGAGCATCAGTGAACAATGTTTTCACCTTTTATAATAGTTGTGTATGAGTCCTTCATTTTTCCCCTCATAGAGTGAAAAAAGATAGATCTCAAAATTATTAGCTTCTCATTGTTGGACATGGGCCAAATATGCAGAAGCTGCTGGAAAAACCAAAAGAATTTGCGGACTTGGGGGAATTTTTTTTTGAAGAACAGCAGGCAGTTGAACTGCTTTTGGACTAATAAAAACTATCCCAAAACAAAACAGCTGTGGGTCATCCAGTGTATGTAAACTTTTGAACATTATTTATAAATTATACATTTTCAGCTTTAAAAATCAGTAAATGTAAATATCTATTATGTAAAAATTGCTTATCTCAATTGAGAGTAATAAATTAAAAATATCATACATTATGCGATCCCTCTTATTTTGTTATTATAATGATTGTGATATCTCTGCTATGGCACAGATGTGGGCAAACTCAGTCTCGGAGGGGCTACTGTCCTGCAGAGTTTTCCTTCCAAGCCCAATTTAAACAGACCTGGAAGCTAATCAAGGTCTTCTCAGGATTACCAGAAGGCTACAGGCAGGTGAGTTTGATCAGGGTTGGAGCAAAACTCTGCAGGGCAGTGGGCCTTCCAGGACCGGAAGGCTTGCTCATCTCTCGTGCTAGGGGTATGTAAACTTTATGAGCATAACAGTATCTTCTGTAGCTTCTGAACGGCAGAATTAAATGATAAAACATGGCATGGTCCTGATGGTGCCATTAGAGTTGTAGAATGTGTGTGTGTGTGGACTGTCTGATTGAGAGAGAGCTGTAATCACTGTCCTGATTTTGCAGTGTGTCCATTGCAAGTGTATTCATTATTGTGTTTGTCTTTGGTTAGTATACATTTTTTTTTCATTAAAAAAGGATTGAACAGTGTGGAGGCTAGTAAATAATAACTGAATTTGTATGTGTTTGGGTGAACTAATCCCTTTAAACCCCCCAAATAGAAACTGTGTGACATATATGCATGGCTTATATTATAGTAGTACCTTTGAAGAAATAAACTTTAAGAAATAAGCAGCTTTATTGAGCATTTGTACCCAAGACACACAAAAAATTACAGATGCTTATCAATAGCAAATTACAGTGCGCTTTTTATTAAAGTTGGACCCCAAGTATATATATATATATATATATATATATATATATATATATATATATATATAAATAAAATGTATTATTGGTCAGCATTTATCATTATTATTGTTCATGTGTTAGTGGGCTAAAGAATGCATTCTGGGGTGTAATCTTAATTTTCAAGTAGTAATACTTACATTTTTCATCACTTTACAAGATCTCCAAAGGTGAGATCTAGCGGCTGATCGACATCTCATTTTGTGCAGATATTACAAATATTGCAAACGCTTGAGGAAAACCGCATTAGGTAGGCTTTGTGGAGTTACTTTCAATGCTACAGTGATAGTGTACCTGTCCCTCTTATGTTCTTTTATTATTACTACAGAACTTATAATTATATACCATCTCAGGGAAAGATGGTTGTATATTTAACAATGAACTATTAAAATGACAAAAAAAGCAGAAAACATAAAAATAGGAATTGGATTGCATAAGCATCATAGTATGAGGACATATACACAGAAAAAAAAGTGCACAATGACAAAGTTAAACATCTTGAATAATCAGTGCATCAAAATATTGCATTTATTTTTGCTATTTATAAGCCTGATGGATGAAAAATGAGAGATCAATTCAAGAAGAAAATCAGGAGAAAACAAAGGAGATTTAAGCCTTTAAAGCAAAAAATTTAAGAAACTTAAAAGCAAAAAATTTAAGTTTTGCTTGTGGATTAAAAATTTGCACATAAAATAAAGCAAACAACATTTTCTTTAAGAGATAACAAATACAAAAATGGTAATATTTAAGGATTAACTGTAAAGGTCATATATTAGTAGGGTTAAGGTAAATATAAACATTTAAATCAACCAAAAATCTATTGGTTATACTACAGTCACAATAAAAGGGCAGCTGTTTCTTCAACAAGGCCACAAAATGAGGAAATTTCATAAACATCAAAATAGTTACAGAAATAAATTCAATTAAACCTGTCAGCTCGTATTTTTTAAGTTCTTGCGCTTGTTATAATGCCTTAAATCACATGATAACGTCAACATGGCAGATGATCCCTGGATCGCATTCATACTTGAGATTTGGCTGTAGAGAACCTACTCTTTTAGTCCTCAATAAGTAAGTATTTAAGAAATTAAGTACCTACTCATTGAGTGTCATTTTTTTTTTTACTCAAGTCCCATTCGTTTACATGGAGAGGGCGGGCTTTATGACCTCTACTGCAGCCAACCACCAGGGGGGCGAACAAAGAGCCCGCATCTTCACTTTTCAGGATGTGTGAGGCACACCTGTCTGCAGCGAAAAGCAAAGCATCAGATATTGTCAATTTTAAGAGGATTTGGCATTTCCAACCAATGTAGGCCTGTTACATTCTTATTATTAGTATACATATTATTATTACTTAGGTTACTTTTTATTATTAAATTACAATTAATATGCCCCACACACTCTCAGAGCGCATCACTGCATAACTGATTAACGCTTGTGGAGAATAATAAAAAGATTAGGCTATTAGCTTACTTCTCATTAAAAAATCACTTTTAATATAGGTCTATTAATTTTTTACAATGAATTATAGGTCTATAATTAAAATTATTAACACTACAGTCATCAATGAAAAAATTAAGAGCAGTTATTATTTCAAGCACCTGTAATGCCACGCCAGCAGAGGGAGCTCTCACCTGAGTATTGACTGTTCACCGCCTCTGGCCGTTTCTCTTAACAGTCATTTCCTGTTTGGGACTATTTAACATGAGAGTCAGCATGTTACTTCACTGCATGGCGCACACAGTTAACCTGCCTTACCGAGCGGTTTCCTTGTGATTATTCTGACTGCCTGTTTGTTTACTGCAGTCTGCCTGTTTCCTCGTTCATGTCTCTTGGATTGCCCCCATTTGATTTACTGCATGATTGACTGATGTTTGTGTTTCTGACCTGTTTTGCCTGCCTACTGCTCCTCTGCCTATTGGATTACCCCTGTGCATGTTGAAAGATCGAACTGCCATTACGGGTACTGACGCTTTTGCCTGGTTTCACGACTCTGACTGTAAGATCTTCCCTTAATAAACTCCTGCAAATGGATTCTCATACGTTACACATCGACTTTCAAAAACAACCTGTTTAACAAAAAATGCATTTTTTTTTTCTTTCACTATGTACGGACCACAATAGAAATATTAAGGAAATAATTCAAGACAGTTGTATATCTTCATATAATAATTCAAGACAGTTATATGTCATCATATGTTGAAGTAGATTCATCTTTTTTCGAAGTTCTGGGGGTTAACGGATTTTGTGCTATGCCACTGCGCTCTCTCCTTAACAAAACAAGATTTGAGGTACCATTCATGTTTGTAACACAAATGGAGCGGGACAAGTAACATGCCAAAGTTTATAACACTAGCCCTGCTGTTGGTCCTGTCTCGGCTTCTGTTATCCCAGAGGTTTTCTTTGTTTGGTGGTCTCATCTTCGCTGATTCCAAAGGTTCCCTTTGATTGGTGGTCTCACGGTCTTTGTAGTCCCAAAAGGTTTCTCACTTGATAATTCAAGCATTGTTAGGGGATTGTGGGGCAGTCGTGGACTAATGGTTAGAGAGTCAGACTTGTAACATGAAGGTTAGGGGTTTGAGTCTCATGTCTGGCAGAAATTGTTGGTGGAGGAAGTGAATGTACAGCATACTCTTCCACTCTCAGTACCGCGACTGAGCAAGGCAATCAACACTAACCTGCTCCCCGGGTGCTGCAGCATATTCACTTTCTTGGTCCCAGAAGCATGTGTGTGTTTACTACTGTGTGTGTGTGTACTTGGATGGGTCAAATGCAAAGCACAAATTCTTATTATTCACCACAATACTTGGCCACATGTCACTTCTCTTTCACTTTCTTGGTCCCAGAAGCAGATGCTTTTATCCAAAAGCTTAACTTTCAAAATGAGGACAACGGAAGTAATTAAAATCAACAAGAGAGCAATAATATGCAAGTGCTAAGTGCTCTCAGTTAGCTTAGCACAGTTCACATAGCAATTGTTTTTTTGTTTTTTTTTTATTAGTGAATATAATAAATTAAAAGGAAAAAAATAGAGCAAGTAAATATAATACAAAAATATAAGAGAAGCTGGTGTGTTTTTTTTTTAAAGGATAGAATTAGAATAGAGAGTACTAGATTTAGAGGAGCAAATAAAGATGGAAGAGATGTGAACAGATTTTGTGCCTTCTTTTGGATGGCACAATAAAGTGATGTTCACTCTTTGCAGAATGCAAGCTCTTAGAGGGCACATATAAGTCTGGAAGTAATGAATTTAGGTAAAGGGTTGCAGAGCCAGTGGTGGTTTTGTGGGCCAAACATTAACGCCTTTGAATTTTATTGGCCATTGCTATTGGTATGTTGTGTGTAAACTGATAAAACAGAGGTGTGGACGTGGCATTCTTTTCAGCTCATTAAAAATTCCTTAATCTTGCTGCCATGTTCTGGATTAATTGTAAAGTTTAGTAGAAGTGGCTGGAAGACCTGCCAAGAGAGCATTGCAATTGTTCAGCATGACTAGAACAAGAGCTTGAACAAGGAGTTGTGAAGCATGTTCCCGAAAAAAAAGGGGCCTGATCTTCTTGATGTTGAATAAAGCAAATCTGCAGGACCAGGCAGTTTTAGCAATGTGGTCTGAGAAAGTCAGCTGATAATCAATCATAACTCCAAGGTTTCTGGCTATTTTTGAATGAGTTATGGTTGATGTGCCTAACTGGATAGTGAAATTGTGATGAAACGATGGGTTTGATGGAACCACAAGAATTTCTTTCTTGGCAAGGTTGAGTTGAAGGTGATCCAGCAAGATAAGTATTGAAGATTTGGAATCCGCTCTTGCCAGTCTTAGGGCTTCAACAACTGAGAGCAAGGCAGTCTCGCTGAATGTCCACTTCTGAAACCAGACTGGTTGCTGGCGAGGGGGTTGTTCTGTGTGAGAAAGGCAGAGACATGGTTGAACACAGCTCGTTCAAATGTTTTTACAATGAAAGGAAGAAGGTGTAAAACTAAGATTGCTGTGGGGACAAAAAGTAATGCCATCAGGTTAGCTTTTTTAAACATTTGCTCTCTTAAAGATAAATCATTTCTGATCAATAACTACAAACTACCTGGATTTTATGTTTCTAAACACAATGTGGCTAGAAGACAACTGCAGTGCAACAGTCCTAAATGAAACAGCCCCTCCTGACTTTACTTTGTATGCAGAGCTGTTATCAGAGGTGGAGGTGTAGCTGCTCTGTTTAACAAAGTTCAGTTTAAGCTCTGTTCAGTTCTCGACAAAGCTCCAACAGTATTTAACATAACTGATTGTCCGCTATCATTAAATTAAAAAACCAAACCACCCTGACATCCAAGAACCAAAGAGCGGGAAGCCGGAAACCGAAAAGAGCAAACAAACCTTACTACTTCCTTATATAGTGCTGTGGCTGCTGGGACTTGTAGTGTCTCCCGACCATGTCCCATTAAACTGGGGATTTTAATATTGTCATAGATGATGCAGAAATCAATACTACAAAAGAAATTATAAATGTTTTAAACACTTTAGACCTGATTTAGCATGGGCATGGACCCACACACAACCGTGGACAAACTCTAGATTTACTCATCAGTAAGGATCTAAACATTCCATCCATTGTTATTAAAGATGTAGCACTATCTGAACACTTCTGTATTTTCTTTGATAGCTCTAGATTCAGTGGTAGCAGAGATCAGTATGTGTCTGTCAGAAAGAGATGCATTAATGAGAACACCAGTGTGCAATTTATGAAGGCTATATCTTTAACACCAAGCATATCTGCAGAAATTGTTGATCTCCTTGATTCCTTTAATACTAAAGTTAAGAATGTTATTGATGATATTGCTCCTGTGAAAATCAGGAAGAGGACTGGCAGACAAAAAGCACCTCGGAGAAACTCAACAGCAGTACATAGTATGAAAATACAATGCAGAAAATCTGAGCAGATGTGGCGGAAAATGAAACTTGAAATTCACTATAGCATCTATAAAGACAGCCTTCATGCTTTCAATGTGGAACTAGGCACAGCTAGACAGACCTTTCAACTAGACAGACCTCTCAAACCTTATAAACACTTACTTAACAGAGACTAACAAACCCCCCAAGTCAGTTTCCCAGTGAAATGCTGTCCATGAGTTTGCTTCCTTCTTTTCTGAGAAGATCAACAATATCAGAAAGGCAATTAGCACATCCTCAAGTTATGTAGAGGTGAGACAGATTCTCCCACAATTAAATAAATAAATAAATAAATAAATAAATTACTATGTCTGTTGTTATGTTTTTGAAACAATTGATAGCAGAACTTTGGAAGAAATAGTACAGCACCTTAAATCGTCCACCTGTTACCTTGACACACTTCCCACATCATTTTGTTTTTTAAGTGTGTTTAACTGTTTAAAAGCAGAGCTTTTAGAAGTGGTAAACATCTCACCTCTTTTGCATACTTTTGAATGCATATTTTGAATCTAAGGGTAATTTTCTTGGTGTGATTCTGGAGTCAGACCTTAGTTTCAGTAGTAAACTGAAGTGTCAAAGCAATAACTAAATCAGCATACTATCATCTAAAAAAAACATTGCAAGAATTAAATGTTTTGTTTCCAGTCAAGACTTGGAGGAACTTTTTCATGACTTTATCATCAGCATGGTGTATTATTGTAATGGTCTCGTCACCGGCCTTCCAACCGGCTCATCCAGAAAGCTGCTGCCAGGATTTAGAACCAGAAAATCGGAGCATATCAGGCCAGTCCTCAGGTCTTTACACTGGCTTCCAGTTACATTTAGGATTGATTTTAAAGTATTATTATTCATTTATAAATCACTCAATGGCCTAGGACCTAAATACATTACATATATGCTCACTCAATATAACAGACCACTCAGTTCATTAGGAATAAGTCAGTCAAAAAAGCAAGGGTCTACTCCAATCAAGGGGAGTCCGCTTTTAGCTATTATGCCACCCGCAGTTGGAACCAGCTTCCAGAAGAGATCAGATGTGCTAAATCAGTAACCATGTTTAAATCTACACTCAAAACACATCTTGTTTAGTTGTGCTTTTACTAGTCTCATGTAGCCAGACCTTCAGACTGAAGGTCTGGAATTCATGGCAGCTTTCACTGGCCAAGGCCCGCCCATGAGACCGTTTTGACCGACATGTCAAACAACCAATCACAGTTTGTTTCATTCAGCATCACGTTTCGGGACACGGAAATGATGCCACAATAAAACTCTTGGACATATTTTAAAGATTCTATGCCGCAAACTTTAAATATTTCTAATACTTTTGAAAATGCAGCTTTAGCTGATCCTGATAAGTGCTCATCGTCACAGTTGTAAACACGGCGGCTTTCTTCTTTCATGAGGGAGTTTGGCGCCATGATATCTTTGTTTCCAGATGGAACGCTAAAGAACGTGTCACACACGTCTCGTGGAAATCCTGTAGAATTCAACCAATCCGATGATGACTTTGACATTCTTGAAGTGTTTCCACTTTTGTATCCCATATGCATCAGACCTTTAGACGTTTAGTCAACAAACAATGAAGCTGAGTTTAGTTGTTTAAAAACGGTGATTTAATCCCCCTCCTTGCTGAGAATAATGTAGCAATTCAGTATCAATTAATAAAAGTCACTGTGTTAATTGACAACAAGTTTATGAGCTTCTGAATGTTACTTTTGCACAGCGCGACTTCAGATCTGTGTGCCAGTGGTGTGTGTGTACACGCAATGACCATGCCACATCAATTTATCAGCAGTGCCACCTATTGGTAAAAAGTGATAAACCAGTATTACTACCACATCGTTTTGATAACAGCGCCACCTAACAGTGGTCTCAGCCATACAGAGAAGCTTTCACCTGGGTGAAAGCCTGCAGACGGTTGTTTCTCCTTGTCCACTGGACCAGGATCTGGAACTTCCTTTTAGTGAGGTAAGTCATTGGCTGGTAAGATCTGAATAATTAGGGAATAAACATTCTATAATATCCTGCCAGCCCCAGGAACCGCCTCCCACCTCCTTTATTGTCTTGGCCTCTGACAGGTCGCAGTTGCTGCCGCCTTACTAACCTAGGACGCGCCTGTCCATGGCTCCAAGTGGAAGCCCAGATACCTGGACCTCCACATGACGCCTAATCGCAGACACTTCTTCAGGTTGGCCATTAGCCCGCCCCTCTCAGTGCTCATTGACAGCCTGCAGATGTTACATATGATGCTGCCAATCCTGACTGTAAATAATGATGTCATCTAGATAGGCAGCAGCATAGGTGGCATGCGGCCAGAGGATTCTGGTCCTTGAGTCGCTGGAAAAGTGGCAGTGCCCCTAAAAACCCTCAAAGGAAGCCAGAATAAATTGCGTAATCCAAACGGCGTCACCAAAGGCTGTCTTTTCTTTGGATAAGGGCAATAAGGGGATCTTACCAATATCCTTTAATTAAGTCCAGTGTCTAATAAAACGTAGATGTACCCAGCCGATCAAGCAATTTGTCAACCCACGCCATTGGATAGGCATCTAATTTACAATCGCTTTACTCCTTGGCGATAATCCACACACAGAACCGAACGGAGTTTCATCCATTTTAGGTACCAAAAATATCGGGCTTTGTCCAATCACTCGTGGGATTTTTCTACTAACGCCCATCTCTAACATCGCTTCTAATTCAGGGATTGAACAACTTTCTCTTTTAGAAAAGAAAACCCTGTGGAGGCGGCTTGTGGGACCTCGCGGCACAGCAAACAAAAACGGCTTCCGTTTCATTTATCCCAATTTTTGGCGCCTTCGGGTGAACCAACTTCTTTGGAATCATGGTTTTCAAAGTGCGATTAAATCATTCCACCAGTCCATCTGTTTGTGGGTGATAGACGCTGGTGCAGACCAGTTTAATGCCCAACAATTCGTAAAGCTTGCATATTGTATGTGACATAAACAGTGTGCCTTGATCAGTGAGAATCTCTTTCAGGATCCCCATTCGGGAGACTATATGAAACAGGGCATCCCGCCACACTTTTTGCGGAAATGTTGCATAGCGCTACTTCCTCCCGGTATTGCATTGGATAATCCACGAGGGCTAATGCAAAGTGATGCCACCATGCTGACTGTTATAATGGCCCAATGAGGTTCATACCAATTCTTTTCAAGGCGGGACCTGCATGAGAGAAAGATCGTGCAAAAGGTGCTTTTGGGGTGGCCAGGGGATTCACTAACTAACATTCATGACAAGCCGCGCACCACCTGCACACATTCTTAATATTCTTACTTACGCTTCACGCTTTACATGTTACCCTTGGGAGATATCATCAGGAAACACGGTGTTAGCTTTCATTGTTATGCTGATGATACTCAGCTCTATATTTCTTTGCGCCCCGACGAAACATACCAATTTGAAAAACTACCGGAATGCATTCTGAAAAAAAGACAGGTTTTAATTATAGGACCTAAAAAAAACTGCATGTAATAACCTAGAACACTGTCTAAGACTTGATGGCTGCTCAGTCAATTCTTCGTCATCAGTTAGGAACCTAGGTGTACTATTTGATAGCAATCTTTCCTTAGAAAGCCACATTTCTAGCATTTGTAAAATTGCATTTTTCCATCTCAAAAATATATCTAAATTACGACCTTTGCTCTCAATGTCAAATGCAGAAATGTTAATCCATGTGTTTATGACCTCAAGGTTAGATTATTGTAATGCTCTATTGGGTGGATGTTCTGCACGCTTAATAAACAAACTCCAGCTGCTTCAAAATGGAGCAGCTAGAGTTCTTACTAGAACCAGGAAGTATGACCATATTAGCCCGGTTCTGTCAACACTGCACTGGCTACCTATTAAAAATCTTATAGATTTTAAAATCTTGCCTTTTACTTTTAAATCCCTGAATGGTTTAGCACCTCAGTATTTGAAGCGAAGCTCTTGTTACATTATAGTCCTCTCCGCCCGCTCGTCCTCAAAAAACTCAATTGCTTGAATTTGATAATACCTAGAATATCAAAGTCAACTGCTGGCGGCAGATCATTTTTCCTATTTAGTGTCTAAACTCTGGAATAACCTACCTAACATTGTTGAGGGAGGCAGACACACTCTTGCCTCTAATCTCTTTTTACCTGCTTACACATAACACTAATACACTTCTAATATCCGAAATCCATTACAAGGATTTTTAGGCTGCATTAAGTGGGTAAACTGGAACTGGGAACACTTCCTATAACCGGTCTCTCCAGGCCAATTACTGCTAATCCAGACAAAGGTGTTCATTATTTTTGCATGACCTACTTACTCACCGCTCGTCTCCCGACCTTCTCTCCCGCTGCAGACTTGGCTAGAACCACACCCCTCTCACCACACTATATCTCTGTTTGCATTGAACTTTCAGCTTCATAACTTTGCATATATTTTTTATGCTCAAACAGCAACATTACACACTAAATAATGTTAAAAAAGGGAAATCACAATCAACCACCCCTCTTACTCATACATTCATTACATCAAATTTAGATTATTGTAATCCTTTATTGGTTGGTTGCTCTGCACACTTAATGAACATTAAACAATAAACTCCAGCTGGTCCAAATGCAGCAGCTAGAGCTAGAACTAGGAAGTACGACCATATTAGCCTGGTTCTGTCAAATCTGTACTGGCTCCCTATTGAACATAAAATAAATTTAAAAAATTTGCTTATTACTTATAAAGCCCTGAATGTTTTATCTTCTCAATACTTGAGTCAGCTCATATTGCATTATTGTCCTTCACACCCGTTGAGATCTCAAAACTCTGTCCATTTGATAATACCTGGAATAATGTTTCTTAAGCGGGGGGCATTCCGGGGACCATGGGGGGGCCCTGGAAGCAATATTTTTTGAAAGTTCAGTTAAAAGCGAGTTTACATCAAAGATGTACAGTATGAGCTGGAAACTGAAAAAATGACACATACTTAATGTAGGCCTATCCGCGATTATGATTTGGCATTGATTAATTTGTCACTGAATTGAGTAATCTTTTTTCTTTTATCTTATAGTTATTATTACGATTATCACGATTAATTATCTATTTTTATAAACATCATTAGATGGTTGTGATTAATTTAAAGGGTTCAGTAGTATTATGATTTTATCTTTTATTCTTTTTGAGTATTTTGGAAAGTGTAAAGATTACATAGAGAATTCCAAATTCTAAGAATGGGGCCAATGCGCCGATTTTTTTTCCACACCTATTTTTTCTACACCACTACAAGAGTATCAAAATACTGTGGTTTAGTGGAGACTAAATACGGCACTCCTTTTTAAACCCTTTATCGACAGCACAATCCATTAAATACTCAGTTCCTCATTACAGAGAAAAACAACATTTGAATTAAAATAAGCTACGAAATCAACTAGCTGACTCTATAATTTAGCAGCAAAAACAATATCTTGAAAAAAACTATTTGTATTCTTACAAAATACATTCATAAAAATATGACAGAAATCATGAGAAAAAGAAAGGCTTCTAATAATCTTTCTGTGTGTAAATCTCTGATAATGTGAAATGCTTTACACCAGGGGTCGGCAACCTACGGCAGGCATGCAGAGGGATAAGCGCTGACACGCGAGCAATAGGGAAAACTACATACTGGCGTACATTTTGAGGTAATAATTTATCATAGTCACACAGCCTGTTACGGAGCTATAAATACTATTAAAGGTGAGAATTAACTTGGCGCTTAGTCTATGGATCGCGTGTGTGACCCGCTGCACACAAACTACAGCTCAGATCAAAGCCTCAGCTGGTCAGCAGTCTAACAAGCATTTCGTCAGTGTCAAAATGACTGAGATGGCCAATCAAATCAAAGTAGGCGGGGTTTACTGATGACAGAAGCAGAGCGCTATCGTTTCACGATAGAAATGTTAAATGACTGACAGCTATATCCAGTGATGCAAAATTTTCTGAAATATGGCCATTCTGAGAGAGAGAGAGAGAGAGAGAGAGAGATGTATAAATTGTCTGCATCCGTCTCTCTCTCTACAACATGGGTGATGTTGGCACAGTGGCAACAGTAAAAATAAAAAATGGCACGTCATGCCAAAAAGGTTGCCGACCCCTGCTTTAAACAGAACAGCTCGAAGCTATATTGCACATCCAGGGTGCAGAATGGGAGTCACAATGCTTATACACATCTGTGTCCGAAATGCCATACTATCATACTACTCTTACTATTTTTGCAGTATCCAGTATGTATGCTGTGCATAGTGTGCACATTTTCTATATGCATCTAATACCCAGATGACCTACTATATTTACCATTTATCTGTAATATCAGTAATGCACCGGGTAAAATACGTGTGATGATTGATTTTGACATGATCAACCAAAGATCAAGGCCACCCTTTCCCATCACATATCAAATCAGAAAGGCATTTATTTTCAAATAAAGGAAATATTAGAAAATTGCAAATAAATCATCTCATTAATAATACAGTGTTACTAGGTGGTTAGCAGTATAGGTGTATGGAGGTTTTTGTCCCAATAAAGTTGCATTCATTTAATAATATTTTTAAGTATGATGATTTAAACATACTATGATATTGCATACGGTTTTATAATGTACTACAGTACTGAAATATAAATATCTACCACCTATTTACTATTTACACAATTATTATTAGTTCTGTTCAGTATGTAAAGACCATTAATTGGGAAATATGTTCAACTGGGCAATATAGCATTGTTTACTAGTATGAGATCCACTCAATTAAACAAACCTTTGTAAAAAGAATGGTTAGTACATTTATTTGTGAGGTTACAACCTCAGCAGCTGTGCTGAATTTTGTCATGTGACAACACTTTATCATATTACTCTGAAAATATTTGTTGCTTGTTGTATACTGTTCCACACACTACTCTTTAAAAAAAAATAGTAGGCAGTATACACAATGTACTAGGCAGATAAAGCAAATATGCCATTTCAGACACAGCCATGGTTTTTATGTTTTATTTTGGACGATCATAGCATAGCGTGTAAAAAACACAGTATGCTTTTCATTATAATCAGTAAATATGTCCCCACTGGATGCTACAAATGCCTCGACTGTAATGGGTTTAATTGTTTTTGTCTTGTTGTGCTGGGAGACGGCATCACATTATGGTAAGGGGCGTAAAATTTCCGTCACACACTTGGGGTATTCAGCCAATCACAACGCACTGGATAGCTGGCCAATCAGCATACACCTCGCTTTTCAGAACGATGAGCTTTTTGTGGCTCTACACTGGATGAATCAAAGTGAAATAATAGCATTTGTCTGAAACAACCGTGGTTAGATCAAATAAATACAGGACAATACTAACATTTAATCAACAATACATGAATAAACTACGGTACCTTCTATACACATTATTAAACAAATCACAAGCTCAATAACTATTTATCGAACCAGTAAAAAAACTAACCATACGGAGTGAACCAGTAAAAGAACGTGCCATACGTTACTATAGCGCTCACTCTCAGTAACTAAATGACTGATTATAAATTTGACGCATCGTGTTACGCCAAGTTAGTGCCAGTTGCAATATTACAAAATACTACCACTTGCTAGTTTACACAATACTACCGCTTCTAGACTAGACAGTGTATCATTTCTATAGCAGTGACACTTTACATAAGTCTTCACCCAGCTTTCTGTAGCTCAGCTGCTGGACTTCCCATGAAAACAACAGCAAGCATTTGACACAAAGTATTACATGCTTTTTCTTGTTCAGACAATGCAATATGAATGTTTGTTTTTGTTTTGTTTTGTTTTTTTGCTTGCTGATTGGCTGCAGTTGGTTTTAATGCCAAATTTCTTTCTTCAGCTTAGGCTATTCAATGCCAATAAATATAAATTAAAGGGATACTCCATCCCCAAATGAAAATTTTGTCATTATTCACTTACCCCCATGTCGTTCCAAACCCATAAAAACTTTGTTCGTCTTCAGAACGCAATTTAAGATATTTTGGATGAAAACCGGTGGAAGTTTGGGACTGTCCCATAGACTGCCAAATAAATAAGCAGTGTCAAGGTCCAGGAAAGAGTATGAAAAGCATCATCAGAATAGTCCATCTGCCATCAGTGATTCCAACAAATAACGTTATGAAGCTTAATTTAGAATTTCTTTTTGTACCACAGTAGTAAACAAAAATAACAGCTTTGTTCAACAATTCCTCTTCTCTGTGTTTCTCCAAATCAGTGTAGCTCCATTTTGGCACTTCCTATGGGCTGTACAATGCGGGTGGGCGTCGCAGCTATTCTGTGTCAGCCACGCTGCGCCGATGCACTGTTTGCTTTCAAACCAAAGCGTAAATACAGGTAAAAAACATATCCTTGTGGCACGGCTGATACAGAAGTGTGTACGCCGCCTGTGTACAGCTCAGAATTGCCAAAATGGCGATGATATGAGACAATGATGAGACTGCCTACAGGGAGGAGGTTCAGCACCTGGCCGCATGATGCACTGACAACAACCTGCTCCTTAACACCAGCAAGTCAAGTCAAGTCAAGTCACCTTTATTTATATAGCGCTTTAAACAAAACAGATTGTGTTAAAGCAACTAAACAACATTAATTAGGAAAACATCAATAATCCAAAATGACAGTTAAAGGCACTACATTATTGAATTCAGTGATGTCATCATGCAGCTCAGTTCAGTTTAAATAGTATCTGTGCAATCATTTGCAATCAAGTCAATGATATCGCTGTAAATGAAGTGTCCCCAACTAAGCAAGCCAGAGGCGAAAGCGGCAAGGAACCAAAACTCCATCGGTGACAGAGTGGAGAAAAAAACCTTGGGAGAAACCAGGCTCAGTCGGGGGGCCAGTTCTCCTCTGACCAGACGAGAACCAGCAGTTCAATTCCAGGCTGCAGCAAAATCAGATTGTGCAGAGGAATTAACTGGTTCCTGTGGTCTTGTCCCGGTGGTCGTCTGAGACAAGGTTTTTACAGGGGATCTGTATCTGGGGCTCATCTAGTTGTCCTGGTCTCTGCTGACATTCAGGGCTGTAGAGGTCCTTTCTAGGTGCTGATCCACCATCTGGGCTAGATACATACTGGATCTGGGTGACTGCAGTGACCATCTGACCTGGATACAGATTGGATGGCTATGGTGACATTGGAATAAGAGAGAAACAGACTTATATTATTGTAGATGCCATTCTTCTAATGATGTAGCAAGTGCATAGGGTGTTATGGGAAGTTTACCTAATTAATGCAGCCTAAAAATCCTTTAACGGATTTGGATATTAGAAGCGTATTAGTGTGTTATGTGTAAGCCAGGTTAAAGAGATGGGTCTTTATCTAGATTTAAACTGCAAAGAGTGTGTCTGCCTCGAACAATGTTAGGTAGGTTATTCCAAGAGTTTAGAAGCTAAAATAGGAAAGGATCTTGCCCACAGTTGAGTTTTGATATTCTAGGTATTATCAAATTGCCAATTGAGTTTTGAGAACGCAGCAGACGTGGAGGACTATAATGTAACAAGAGCTTGTTCAAATACTGAGGTGCTAAACCATTCAGGGCTTTATAAGTAATAAGCAAGATTTTAAAATCTAGACGATGTTTGATAGGGACCCAGTGCAGTGTTGACAGAACTGGGCTAATATGAATCATACTTCCTGGTTCTAGTAAGAACTCTAGCTGCTGCATTTTTCACTAGCTGGAGTTGTTTGCAGTTTTACAGCAAAACAACCACCCAATAAAGCATTACAATAATCTAACCTTGAGGTCATAAATGCATGGATAAATATTTCTGCATGACATTGAGAACATAGGTCATAATTTAGATATATTTTTGAGATGGAAATATGCAGTTTTACAAATGCCAGAAACGTGGCTTTCTAAGGAAAGATTGCTATCAAATAGAACACCTAGGTTCCTAACTGATGATGAAGAATTGACAGAGCAGCCATGAAAGTCTTAGACAGCGTTCTAGGTTATTACAGGCGGAGTTTTTAGGTCCTATAATTAACACCTCTGTTTTTTTCCGAATTTAGCAGTAAGAAATTACTCATTATCCAGTATTCTATATCGACTATGCATTCCATTAGTTTTTCAAATTGCAATATTTCACCATGCCGCAAAAAAATATAGAGCTGAGTATCATCAGCATAACAGTGAAAGCTAACACTGTGTTTCCTGATGATCTCCCAAGGGTAACATTGAAGCATGAAGAGTAATGGCCCTAGTACTGAGCCTTGAGGTACTCCATACTGCACTTGTGATTGATATGATACCTCTTCATTCACTGCTACGAATTGATGGTGGTCATATAAGTATGATTTAAACCATGCTAATGTACTTCCATTAATGCCAACAAAGTTTTCTAGTCTATGCAAAATAATGTTGTGGTCAATAGTGTCGAACGCAGCGCTAAGATCCACTAGTACTAATAGAGAGATACAACCACGATCAGATGATAAGAGAAGGTCATTTGTAACTTTAAGGAGAGCAGTCTCAGGACTATGATACGGTCTAAATCAGACTAAAAATCCTCACAGATACCATTTTTCTCTAAGAAGGAATATAATTGTGAGGATACTACCTTTTCTAGTATCTTGGACAGAAAAGGGAGATTCAGATCGGTCTGTAATTAACTAATTCTTTGGGGTCTAGTTGTGGTTTTTTGATGAGAGGCTTAATACCAGCCAGTTTGAAGGTTTTGAGGACATATCCTAATAACAATGATGAATTAATAATAATAGTCAGAAGAGGATCTATGACTTCTGGAAGCACCTCTCTTTAGGAGCTTAGATGGAATAGGGTATAACATACATTTGGCAGAGCTGGGTAGTAATTCGGATTACATGTAATCTGATTTCGTCAATCAGATTCCAAAACCTCAAGTACTGTAATAAGAGTAAACCACTTTTTAAAATACTGCGTGAAAATCAGACTACAATTACTTTTTTATGGATTTACATGATTACATATTATTTTACACAATGGTGGTAAGTTGTTTCTGAATCACTGATTCTCCTAAATTTCCTTATTTTTAAAGTTTTTTTATATTTTTTTCATATTAAACCCGTCGCTTATATACGTACTAAGTGATTCTTCTAATTTTTCCAGCGGAGACGGGGAGGGGTGTCAGAATCACGCTCAGAAGAAATCAGCAACAAGATAATGGAAAATGGAGGGGAACGCAGCCTTTAATCACTGGACGTACGGACATAATTTCATTTTAAAAAAAAAATAATTGGGATAAATGTCACTGTTCATATAGATATATTAGTCAGAACTCAGAATACATGCTCTGCATTTAACCCATCCAAAAGTGCACACACACCCGGAGCAATGGGCAGCCATTTATGCTCATGGTGGCCGAGAAGAGCAGTTCAGGGGGTTCAGTGCCTTGCTCAAGGGCACCTCAGTCGTGGGATTGCTGGCCCGAGACTGAACCCATAACCTTAGGGTTAAGAGTGAAACTCTCTAACCACTAGGCCACAACTTCCACAACTTAGCAATGTTATTGTTGTGAGTTTCATGTTCTTTAATATTTACTTTTGTAATGTTATTGTTTGTCTTTTCCTCATTGTTACTATGCACTTAAAATGTTTTGAGATATATAGAAATGTCATTGCTGTATGAATTTAGTCTTTTTCAATATTTGACATAGCAATTATATTGCTGTGAATTTCATGTTTTTCAATATTGGATTTTGCAATGTAGCTGTTTTCTAAATTTACTTAATTATAAGTAAATATGCTTTAAAATCATTAGATGTGATTTTGTTTTATTCAGTGATACTAGCAAACACTAACAGCAAGGTACATTAGTTGTGCATGTATTTTGTAAGTATTAACTGTCCATACTTTTGCACTTGAAAAAAAGAAGCTACGTGGCTCTTGTTGGTGAATTAAATTTTATTTTTGGAATATATTTTTTTCTTTGTATCTGTCAAAATAGTGCAAGATCGGGTTAATTCAATATATGTGATATCAAATAAGGGTAAGCACAAATGTAATCTAAATGTAATCCAAAAGTAATCAGATTACGTTACCAAAAATGTAATCTAAGAGATTATATTACTGACTACAAATTTTGTCATGTAATCTGAAATCAGTAACTGATTATAACTAATTCATAAGTAATCTACCCAGCTCTGCATGTTGGTTTAGATGATTTAACAAGTTTATACAATTCTTCCCTCTCCTATAGTAGAGAATGAGTGGAACTGTTCCTCAGGGGATCTATAGTGCACATCTGATGCGATACTGTGGCTGGCCTTGACTGCATGGTTACAATTTTATCTCTAATAGTATTCGATCTTAGAAGTAAAGTAGTTCATAAAGTCATTACTGCTCTGTGCTGTTGAGAAATGTCAACATTTGTTGATGCTTTATTTTTCGTTAATTTAGCCACTGTATTGAATAAATACCTGGGGTTATGTTTGTTTTTTCTTCTAAAGAGATGAAAAGTCAAATAGCAGTTTTTTAATGCTTTTCTGTAGGATAGTTTTACTTTCCTGCCAAGCAATATGAAATAGCTCTAGTTTTGTTTTCCTCCAGCTGCTCCATCTTCGAGGGCTGCTCTCTTTGAGGGTCTTGAATGTGCTCATTATACCACAGTGTCAGACTGTTTTCCTTAATCTTCCCTAAGCTTAAAAAGCAACTGTATTTAAAATGCTAGAAAAGAGAGAGTCCATTGTTTCTGTTACATCATCAAAGTTGTTCTGAGGTTATTGGATATGCTAAGGAATTGGGATACATCAGAAGATTACTTACAAAGCAGTCTTTTGTGGTAGAAGTGATGGTTCTACCATACTTGTAATAAGTAGTAGAATTTAGAGTTTTAGCTATATGAAGTTTACACAAGACTAGATGATCTGAGATATCATAAAGCTTTGGCTGCATAATTTCAACACCATCAACATCAATTCCATGTGACTGGTATTAAATCTAGAGTATGGTTTTAGACAATGAGTAGGTCCTGAGGCGTGTTGTTATATAGTTCAGAATGTCTATACATGCTGAGACAAAAGAGCTCACTGTGGACTTCAGGAAGGAGAAAGCCCGCGCATTATGACCCCATCCCATTGCCAGGGATGGTTGTTGAGCGGTGTCTCCAGCTTCCAAGTTCCTGGGAACCACCATCTCGGAGGACCTGTCCTGGACCCACAAACACCTCCAGCCTGGTCATGAGGCTCACCAGCGCCTCTTCTTCCTCAGGACACTGAAGAAGAAATAGCTGTCTTCAGCCATCCAGGTGAACTTTTACTGGTGTGCGATCTAGAGCATCCTGACCAGTTGTATCACAGTCTGGTATGGGAACTGCTCAGTTGCTGACTGCAAGGCACTGCAGAGGATGGTGAAAACCGCCCAACGCACCTTAAGGACAACACTTCTCCTGCTGTTGAGGACATCCAGAGAAAACGCTGTATATGTCAAGCTCGCAGCATTCTTAAGGACTCCTCCCACCCTGACCATAGACCTATTTAACCTCCTGCCCTCCGGGAGGTGCTTCAGGAGCCTCTGGACAAGGACTCTGGACAAGAACCAGCAGACTCAGGAACAGCTTTTTCCCTACAGCTGTCTCCTTACTGAATTTTGCCCTCTGACACCCCACACCCAACCACCCCCACATACCAAACACTCACACTCCTCACCCCTCCTCATTACTACATCTGGTTTACAAACAAAAAACTGTTCACTTGTTATTACTTGCACTACTGTCTGTTCATCCAGAATACTGATTGATCGATTTGCACAGTGGAAAATTTTTCTATTATTTTTTTTTTTGTTTGTTTACTGTCCATTGCACTAGTGTAAATGATGTTCATAGTTTCTGCTTATAGTGTACATACACTTATTATATAATCCATCTCTATAGAATGTTCATAGTACACCTATCTGTATATCATGCTGATAGTATTTAAAAATCTGTAAGTTATGTCCATATTACTGCCTTATCTGTATATTTATTGTACATTTGTAACATATTGTAGACACTGTATATCATGTTCTTACTGCTTATTGCACTTCTGGTTAGATGCTAACTGCATTTTGTTGCCTTGTACCTTACATGTGCAATGACAATAAAGTTGTATCTAATCTAAAAAATGAAACGGTATGCTCGAAAGACAAGCTTACAGGATAAAATAATGCTAATGTGCTGCACTCGCCATTTAGATTAAAAAGTGAACAATATCAAATTAGTATGTTAGATAATATCAGAAGTATAGTGATAATTAAGTTATCACTTTCTGTAAACAACAGAAAGTGATAGTAAGACACATTCCAACAGAAAAACAAAGCTACACAGAGATATTAGTTGATTTGAGACATGTATAAAGTGTTACATGTATAAGTGTTTAGTGCATTTTGAATGTCAAATTAACTGCTGTGCCAAGATGAAATTTGTTTAGGAGAGCTGTGTGATTTTTGGGGAAAACAAACAACAAAAAAGAAACAAAGATGTAAACATTTGAAAATTGGGCTGTGAATAGTGTTTTGATGGTAGCTGTGTCTAAGTGAAAAAATATGTAATTTAGAAAGATGTAGTTAATTATTATGTTTTGTTTCAAAGCAATGAAAAACATGTTTAAAAAATGTAAACATTGTAATGGTTGAAAAGATGTTAAACATGTACTAGTATTTATCTGGTTCACACATGTGATTTTTTTTTCCCACTCATCTCATCCACCATATTATTTATCAAATACGAAATAATGATAGTAATATAAATAAAAAAAATAAAAAACACTCACTGGATTTAATTCATACCAACTACAAAAAAAAAAAAAAAAAAAAAAAAGATTTGTACTGATCGATTTGACATAGACTGCAAAATCTATCATTTTTGGCCAGACAGGCTTTTAAAGCCTACCAGTTCTACCAGCAAGCAGCAATATATCAACACTATCTACTTTTTCTCAAATGTTAAAACTTTTTCACAAGTGCCACTTTCTCAATATATGTTTTCACAATAGCTACATCACAAAGAATGATTATAATTTTTCACTTTCAGCCATCAATTCTGTACGCAAAATAACACTGAACAAATCAGTTGTGGGAAAGTTACAAATTAATAGAATGGAAACATCCTCAGAATTATTTTTTGTAACTTTAGGTTCCCCATGCTGCTATGTTCTGATGACTCATATTTTAAACAGTGAATAAAAGAACAAATGACAAAGTGCTTTGAACTGGTTATACTATATGTTTGATTTTAGTCAGCCTCTTTTGTTTCAAGTGTGTGTGAGAAGTCTTTTTAACCTGTATATGGAAAATTTGTCATTTGTGTGGGTTTTGTTGCTCTTCCTCTCTCTTAAAATAGAATGTGGCTTATAATAGAATGTCAATGTTTGGCTCATGTACAGCTTTCTGTAGATTTGAAGTGAGACATGTTCACAGAATTATTGCAAGTATTGCCAATTAAGTAACATTCCTTTGTGTTCTTAAAATCAATAAGGAGCTTACACAAGTTCAGTTTGACTACATATGTGGTATAATGTTAATTACCACAAAGTAAAATGAATAAATAAATAATGGTCTCTCCTTAAAATTAAAAAAAAAAAAAAAAAAAAAAAAAGAAGATGTTGCACGAGGCACATTTCCAATGAAAATGAATAGGGCCAATTTGTACATTTTTAAATAATTACTGCTTCAAAAGTATACCCATAGAATGTAAACATACATACATACATACATACCTAATGATTTATGATTTAAATGAGACAAAATGTTTGTGTAAAGTTTTAGTAAGTGCTTAAAGTAAGTGCTTTTATACAGTTATTTCTATAAAATGTTATAAAAGCCTCTGAAACTTGTACCATTGTAAGTGTCTCACTGTAAGATTTTTTTTCTTTGTGTGTGTGTGTGTGTGTGTGTGTGTGTGTGTGTGTGATCCATTAAATCTGAAATATGTGACATTTTCTGATTGGCAATGTATTATTAAATATATGGTTATTTTCCGTGTGAATTCATGAGTAGCCTATTTAAATGTATTTTTATGCAAACTGTTGTTCTACCACACATTTGTTAGCGCATTACAAACCTCTATTTAAAGCATCTAAAAGGTTTTTATTATTTACTTACAGACTTACAAATGTGTACAAATCACAAACAGTTTTATTTGTGCACTGTAATATTTACAAAATCCATGCAATTGCGAGGAACATACCCAAATTCAGGCCTTTATTCAGAGATCATTATCTCTATCCTCAATATTGAGCACAAATGTCAAATTCCATGTTTTTTACAAATGTTACAGTTTTTCCATGATCTTTTAACACAAAAGAGATTTTTGTATCATTAATACATCCTGCAAAGTAGGATGGCTTTAGGATATACTGCTTCATTGTCATGGTTTCATACCTTATTGGAGAGAAATGATGTTGGTGTCGTTCCATGGGATGTCTTATGCACAAAAAATTTCTTCTGATATGTTTGATAGTGACCAAAAATAGCTTTATAAAAAGTTTTGGATGTTTTTGCAGATAAAATATAACATCATGGCTGCATACCCTATTGGAGAGAAATGAAGTAGCAGGTATATATATATATTGATTCTGCCAATCATTACAGGCTTGGGATGTTATCCCAAGAAGTTTATACTTTAAAGAGCGCCTACGGTTTTAGTTTGCTTATATTTTGTAATTGTGCTGTGATTTAGATTTAAAAACCCATTTTGTTCCTTTTAAACCCAGCAGTAAATTTGCAAAAATATTTGAACAATAAAACCAACAACAACAACAACAACAACAATCATTTTGGGCAATTTGTTGTAAAAAATTATATATATATATATATATAATTTAATCATTATTACATATAAAGTCAAAGATATACAATTCTGTCGATTCACTACAATGCTCAGTTTATTCTTGACTTTCAGTGTTTATTACAGGTTTTCAGTCTGTGTGTTTCTTGAACCAATGTTTCGAGGAGAGATTCACAGACTTGATGGATTGGCCGTGCTCCAACGAACAAGTGTGTGGTAGTTTATTCGTAAGTGATTGAAAAACAAACTGAACAAAATCTTTGCGCAAACTATATGTTCTTAAACATAAGTTATTCAATATTAAACTTTTAAAAAATAATTTTTAGTTTAACTCAAGTATAGGAGTTGTTTGCAATATAATAGCGAATTATTTCCAGGGTGGACTTCCGGTTTAGGCGAATGGAGTGAGACACGTGCCGTTGTGGCAAGACTACATTACTCACTTGAGCTTAGTGATGCGCAACATCGACGCGGATGTCTTAAAGTGGGCATGAGAGAAGAGACAGCTCAAAGTCGGTGATATGACCATATCAATCTTTCCCGGATTTTAAAGCAAAGACTGCTCGTGCCCGGTCTGCCTTCAATGATGTTCGTCAACAACTGCGCTCAATTCCTGGAGTCAAGTTTGGTTCTCTTCATCCAGCTAGACTGCGCATTACTTACAAAGGGGTTGAAAGGCAGTTTAACTCACCGGATTTGGCTAAAGCATACGTCAATTCTCTACAGTCTCATCAGAGTGTATCAAGTGATTCGTGAGTGTTTCCGCGTAGACATGTAAACTGAGTTGGGTAAGTTGACCCATCGCCATTTAGTGCACGAGATCAATGCCCCCAGACAATTGACATTATATGTTGCGACGTTTGTCCGGTTTTATGGCGATATTGTCTGAATGATACGGTTCTATTGTAATTTATATGTATGTATTTTTTCCCACCTCTTTTTGGATGTCGAGCTTGTGCATAGCATGTCCTCAAGTGGCAACCTTGTTATTTGGAATATTTTTATCAGAGCTGTTACGGCTCGTAGGGGGGGCGCGTTACCCAGTCAGCCACTTGTGGTATCAACGGTTTTAGTTACTTACTGTAGGTTACAATTCTTATTGGTTAGTGAATGTGTAGTTAAAGCAGGTATTTGTTACAACGGTTCTACTGTGATAGCCGCTAACCTTATTGTTATATTCTGCAGGTCGCAATTCTCTTCTGGTTAATCACTCAATCGTGAACAGTAATTGTTATGGGTTGGCTGTAATTGGTAACAGTAGATTGGTAGGGTGTTTTGGATTGAATCGCGCGTGTTTTGTGCTTTTTTTTGTGGCTTTGTTGTTTTTTTTTTTTTGCCGTATAGGACGAGTGTTTTACAAGGGAAGCGTTTTTAGTTTAGCAAATTAAATGGTCTACTTCTCAGACGGCGGGTAGATGTGACCACAGCCAGTAGGTTCTACAGATGGTTTTTCAATTGGGGAATAAGGGTGTAAAGGTACTAGCAGTGTTAGACGTATCGCAGTGTCACAAAGTCAAGGAGTATATTTCACAGGTTTTGGGTGGGAAAGGGAATGGGGTAGATACTGGACATGGCTTCTCTTACAGATGAGACACTTAGTTTTGATAACCAGCGATCATGCGGTGTGAATCGTGAGTAACTTGGGAGGGAGTTTTTCACGCTAATTGGTTGGTTAGTACAATCCAGAGGGGGTGCAATAGTGATTAACAAAAGGTTCGTTTTCCTTCTACTAAAGTAATAGCCTGAGAAAAATGGAAGATATTTGATTGTTGTTGGCACCATATTACAAAATCCTGTTATACTTGTCAATGTACATGCACCAAATTTTGACGATCCAGGTTTTGTAAACAAGTTATTTGAGATCCTCCCCTCATTAAATAGTCATCTTCTTATTTTTGCCGGGGATATTAATTGTGTAATTGATCCTGTTATGGACCGCTCCTGTTCTAGGACTATCACTCCATCATCCATGTCTATGTAGATGTAGATGAATCGTGGAATTTATGTCCAAAAATGGTTGCATTGATCCTTGGAGATTTTATAATCCTCAAGATAAGGTATTTTCATTCTACTCGCAAGCACATCAGTCATATTCCCGTATAGATTTTTTTTTTATATATAGATAGCTCCCTAATACCAAAAGTTACATCTGTATCTTACCATGCTATTGTTATATCTGACCATGCCCCTCTTAGTGTTGATATACAGTTGTCTGTGCAGCCAAGATATTCATCATCATGGAGGTTAAATACTCTTATTTTGTCTGATGAAAAATTCCTTGATTTTATTTCAACCTCCATTGATAATTTTTTGGCTACAAATCAAGATGGGGTGGTCACTTATTCATTGCTGTAGGAGACACTTAAAGCTTACCTCCGGGGACAGATTATTTCTTATTCCGCATATTTAAATAGAGTTCGCAACACAAAGATACGTGAACTCACTTCCCATATTTTTCAGATTGATCAGCAGCTCGCCAACTCCCCTTCACAAGATCAATTTAAAAAACGTCTCGATTTACAAGCTGAACTTGATCTCCTTCTGACCAATGATGCTGAGCAGCTTCTTTTGCATTCTCAAAGCACTTATTATGAGCATGGTGATAAAGCTAGTCGCCTCTTAGCTCATCAGTTAAGACGTCAAGCAGCTAGTTGACTGATTCCAGAGATTCAAGACCTATCTGGTAATTTGATATCTGATCCTGAAGGTATTAATTCCACCTTCAAATCTTTTTATTCATCTCTATACACTTCTGAATCTCCATCTGGTGCCCATGATATGGCTTCCTTTTTACAGAACTTAAATTTTACTACAATTGATCCTGCTATTGCTGGAGATCTTAAAGCCCCTATAGAAACCAACAAAATTAATCTAGCAATTAAAATGGTTGAAAGGTAATAAAGCTCCTGGGCCTGATGGTTTTCCTGTTGAGTTTTTTAAAAAATTTCAGAATAAACTGTCCCCATTACTTTTGTCTGTGTATACAGAATCTTTAGAATGTGGTTTCCTACCAGAGACACTTACACAAGCATCCATAATTCTGTTACTTAAAAGAGATAAGGATCCTAAACTATGTGGCTATTACAGGCGCCTTTCCTTACAGAATATGGATGCAAAGATTTTGGCTAAAGTGCTAGCTTCTCGCATTGAAAACATACTACCAAAGATTATATCTGAGGAGCAAACAGGTTTCATTAGGGGGAAACAGTTATTCTTTAATGTTCATACTCTTTTAAATATAATTAATCTTAAACATTCCTCCCAGACACCTGAGGTTGTTATTTCACTTGACGCTGAGAAAGAGTTTGATCATGTGGAGTGGGAGTATCTTTTCCCTGTGCTTCAAAAATTTGGGTTTAGAGATATCTTTATCAAATGGATACGTCTTTTATATGCTTCTCCTCAGGCGAGTGTGCACACACTAATAATAATAGATCCAGCTATTTTAGGCTGGGACGGGGAACCCGACAGGGATGCCCACTCTCCCCTTTGCTTTTCGCCCTGGCCATTGAGCCATTGTCGATCGTTTTGACGTCAGCCATTGAAATTAAATTATCACTTTATGCTGATGATCTGTTATTATATGTATCGAACCCAATTTCGAATTATTTTATCCATGTTGCAAAACTTTGGCTCTTTTTCTGGATACAAAATAAATCTCCACAAAAGTGAGTATTTTCCGATTAATGCACTGGCTATGGGACTTCTGCAGTCAGAGGTTCCATTTAAATTAAGCAAAACAGGATTTAGATACCTGGGCATTAAGATTACTCATTCTCTATCTTCTCTTCTATCTGCTAATATCTCTCCTTTGTTGGAACAGACCAAGTCTGAATTTCAGAGATGGAGCAATCTGCCTCTATTGTTGATAGGTCAGATTAATGCAGTGAAAATGAATGTTTTAGCTAAGTTTCTTTTCACCTTTCAGTGCATTCCTTTGTTTCTTCCCAAGCGCTTCTTTAAAACTTTTGACCAGATTGTCACTGACTTCTGTGGGGTGGTAAAGTGCCCAGAATTCGAAATCATTGCTTCAAAAGATGCCAGCTGAATGGTGGGCTCCGCTTTACCTAATTTCATGTTTTATTACTGGTCAGTAAATATTCATAAGGTAACATTTTGGCTTAGTTCGTTTACAGAACCATGGTGCAGATTGGAAGCAAATTCATGCATATCAACCTCTCTGTTGGCTTTGCTTACTTCACCCTTATCCTGTAATGTCTCTTCATCTTCCTTTACACATAACCCCATTAGGCGATATCTACACTTCGGATCTGGTGCCAGTTTAGGCGACACTTTAAATTTACTTCTGCTTCAACTATGATGCCACTTTTCCCCCATCTCTTACCCCCAGTTTTCCCCCATCTCTTACTGATCCTGTATTTAAACAGTGGCATGCTAAAGGCTTGAGATGTTTTCAAGACCTATACAGAGATGGCACATTTTGTAACTATATACAAGTATCTTCTGATTTGGGATTGTCAGAGTTCCACTTGTATCGGTTTTTGCAGATTAGACACTGTTCTGCTACCTTGTTTTCTAGTTACCCATCTCTGCCCCCAAGGCAAGTTTGGGAAGAATTTCTGCAATTCATTCCACGTCACAAGTCACAAATTGCAAGAAATTTATGGTTGTATTTTAGATTTAAATGACTGTCCTATTGAAAAAAATTAAAAGAGCTTGGAAGTCAGAATTGGAGGAAACTTTTGAAGACGACTGGTTGGGTGGGTGCACTGGACAGGAATAACACGTTCCAATACAATTTGTGCATGTCTTGGCCTCAACCACACGAAAAGTACTGTACAGGATTAATTTTTCCAAGGCCAGGTTATCTGAAATATTTCCTAATATTGAAGACCGTCTCGCGACAGATGTCATGCTTCTATGTGCAATTTGAGTTATATGTTTTTCACTTGCCCTGTGTTGAAAAAAAATTGGGTCAATTATTTTACAACCATGTCTATAGTGTTAAAAGTTAGAATTGGTATTTGCCCCGCTATAGCAATCTTTGGGATACCAAAAATTTGGTCTCAGTTTAATTCAAAACAATTAGATATTTTATCCTTTACTTCTTTGTTAGTTAGGTGCCGTATTCTGCTCCACTGGAAATCTAATATTCCTCCAACTACCTCCCAATGGCTAGTGGATACCATATTTTTTTTTGAAACTGGAAAAAGTAAGATGTTCTGGGAAAAGTAATTTTTATAATAAATGGGGTCCCTTTATGGATTACTCAATATGGTCTCTCAATATTCTACCTCCTAGTTAATATTTTTTTTTTTTTGTTACTGGTTATGCATTATGTTTAGGTTAAGTCTTAAAATGTAAAAAAATGTTACATTTGTAATCTATTTTCTTGTAATAATATTTGCTCTAATAAAAAATTTGAACATAGAAATACCAAGGGTTCATACAAAACAAGGGGGAGACGGCTTTTTAGTTATTATGCCGCACACCAGTTGAATCAGCTTCTCCAGAAGATGTCAAATGTGCTAAAATATTAGCCACATTTCAATTTAGACTCAAAACTGATCTGTTTAGCTGTGCATTTATTGAATGAGCACTGTGCTACATCCAAACTGATTGCACTTTATTTTATATATATATATATATATATATATATATATATATATATATATATATATATATATATATATATATATAAAAAAATCATTGTCAGGATATAGACAAGAGGCAAAGGTAAGTGAATCCAAACACAGTGTTTATTTTCAGAATCTCAAGTGCAAGGTGAGTATTCAGTGTGATGCCGGTGCTGAGGTTCGGGTGCAGATCATTCAGTGCGGGGCTGAATACAGGTGAGAACGTCCACTGAAGATGTGTCAATACCCAGCAGTCACAGTTCGTTAATACTGGTCTCTTTCTCTTTCAGATGTGGATGCTATCAAGCAAGCTCGGAGGCAGTAGGACAACGACACAGAGGTTAGTGTTGCAAAGGTGAAGTATACATTACGTCCGGGAATCTTTAGTGCAGCCGATGGTCAGAAAACAATGAGATATGGTCTGTTCCTGTTGGAGGTTTGACACTGAACTGAGGCTGTGGTGAGTGTTTTATGGTGCACTGTGATGAGGCTGTGGGTGGTTGCTAATGGTGAACAGGACTGCGGGGTGATTAGTACTCTGGAGAGAGTGATCATTCAAGTAGGTGGATGGGACCAGGTTTGACTGGTCCCCTGACAATCATTTCCTATTTTTAACGGTTTTAAATTCAGTTTTTAAATCATTTTAAAAGTTTTTAAATTCCTTGTTTTATTATTTGTGATAATTTTTAATGATTATTTTACTTCCTTTTATGTAAAAGCACTTTGAATTACCATTGTGTATATAGAATTGTGTATGAAATGTGTGCTATAAATAAACTTGCCTTATCGGCCGATACTCTGAATTTTTGGTATCAGATCGGTTCTGAAAAATGGTATTGGTGCACCCACCCAAGGTTGAGGAACCCTCAGGTAACAAACTTTTCATTCCCCTGACATTAGATTTGAGATTGATAAAGCAGTTATGTGCACTGTCTCTTTTCCAGTTACCTGTGCAATAGTCCATTTCTCCAATCTACTAGCACTCTGCATCTGTTAGAAAGCATCCCTCCAGTCAGACTGTAATTCCCCACCTAAGGTGGTATCAAACTCAGCAGTTCTCAATTCCAGTCCTCACGCCCCCCAGCTCTGCATATTTTTTCATGTCTCTGAATCGGTTTGTTATCACACCCGATTCAGATAATCAGCACGTTCCTGAAGTGAGCTCTCCAGCATGAACTGTGTTCCTATTGACATAGGGTCCCTACACAGGCATATACCTCAAAAAAAAAACCTGAGCAGGGGAAATCTGTTTTACCTCACTTCGGAGTTGTGCTGTTTAACATCTTCGCACACGGACAAGTGTGACATCATATACCTCTGTAAATAAATACAATTTAAATTCACGTCTCGCACACTTTGAATGGAACATATAAATTAAATAAATTTACATTTACATTACATTTACATTTATTTACAAATAAAAGGCATTTACATTCAAATAGAACAAACGTCTGAAGCAATAAGAGAAACATACAAAATGTGCAGAGCAGGGGGGTGTGAGGACTGGAATTGAGACCCGCTGAACTAACTGTTTACATTTGCCTATGATATTCGTGCCTATGAGTGCTGGCATCGCGCAAGAGCTTTGAGCATCCCTGACAACTAGGAAACTACACTCCAGCAGAGTGATACCCAGTGTTTCAACTGTTGAGTCAAGATGGCCAAGGTATGGGATGTCTAAACCATTGGCGACTGTAACCTAGAGCCAACCAGATGTGGAAAGCTTATATTTGTCTTCACCTGCTAAGTGCTCTTTAAAGAAATGTTCCATAATTGTATACTGACTTGGCTCCACTGTGTCAAATAAAGACAAAGAACACCCCTCCCTCCAATTTATAAGATAAACTACAGGACACTTTCCCACAGCATGTTG
The DNA here is from genome assembly GCF_018340385.1 of Cyprinus carpio. NCBI lineage: Eukaryota > Metazoa > Chordata > Actinopteri > Cypriniformes > Cyprinidae > Cyprinus > Cyprinus carpio. The sequence goes on along the minus strand of NC_056589.1, from coordinate 1,802,482 downwards.
AAGTAATCAGTCGCGATCTGAGTTCAAGAGACTCAAGCCAGTAGATTGCCGTCGTCATTGCCTTGCTCACAGCAACTGGGGATGTGCATTTCCCTGTGGCATGCGAGGGTAAAGCATCCTCCTTGACAGCTTGTTTGATTTTTTCTCCGCACAGTTTTTGGGCTAACATTCCCCACCCCTTTATACCATGGCTGTCATCCAGCAAACCTTGGCTGCCATCTTAGATCCTAGTCCCTGATTCACGTTCCTGAGAGTGCAATGTAGAGAACAATTTTCTAAACAGCTTTGGCTCAACTCCTGTAACAAAGTAACTCGTCCCTAATTGTTGGCGCAGCAACTTCACACACCTGAGCACACACAAGCATCTTACCTCAATCCTCCTTGTAATTCCATGCTGAGGTGATGTAGGTGCACATATACATTCCATTAGCATACTGGTCTCTCATACGCACAAACATATCCACATCCCATTGTACATTCCACTTGACGGGTAATCCACACGGTGCATCGACAGCACATGGTATACATGCATATTTTTGGCGTGTGTCCTTTGTTTATCCTTTGTTTTTGTTTTTTTGTTGTAAATACTTTACCCGAGGTCAGTGTTTGCCAGTGTCTGTGTAGTCAGTCTTTCACGTTGTTTTTCCTCCATTGGCCAGCCCAAACCCTAACACCCCATCCAGCGGCCTGGCTATATATTACCAGAGCCTGCAGTGCAGTGGCATGAAGCAGCTGGACTAACCACATGTCCCATTGTGTGTCTTAAAAGGAAATGAAGTGTTGTGATGTGTATTGTGAATATGTTTTGTTTCTCTTATTTCCTGTATATATTCATTTTATTTTATAGTGTGGAATATATGGATTTATGGAGTGGATGCTATGTTTGCTTTGTATGGATGCTGTATGCAGATTGGTGGACAGAAAAGTACACAAAACAAACTACTTGAGTAAAAGTACAGATCCATTATAAAAAAAATATCTACTCTCGTAAAAGTAAAAGTACAGTTTTTCAATTTTACTCAAGTGAAAGATACAAAAAGTAAATTGATTTTTATGTACTTAAAAGTTCAGATAGAAAAATTATTATTTTGCAGTTTTATATAGGCCTACTTTTAATCAGTTAATTTTGTAGAAGCCACAGTACTATGATTATTATTATTATTCTTATTATATTATTATTATTATTATTATCCTAGCTGTTCAAAATTACCTGGATTTTAACCCAAAATTACCATAGGAATAAAGAATATAATAAGGAAATTTAAGTAAATTTTCATAATGATTTGTTTCTTTCTCAAACCTTGTCCTGTGGTGTAAAAACACCCCTGGCCCAACATGCCCCCAATGTAATCACTTCCCAATTGGACACTTACTGTAGTTATGTCGGACATCACAGCCTTTCTTTTTTTCTTTCAATCTATCTATCTAGGTGGCTGAATAAAAAATTTGGACTTTAATTAAAAAATTAAAAAATAAAAAAAAAAATCTCGCACCCATCAAGCTCATTGCTAGAGAGTTAGCATTAGCTAACATTATTGACTTATTTTCACCATGGTTATGAATAAACATTTATATTTGTCTACTCTGCTAGTTGATCCAGATACATAGTAACTTAGACTATGTGTTTAAACAAAAAATATAAAAACAGACGTGATATCTATAAACAGGGTGAAAAAAGATATCAGTTCAAAGTATTTTAATTTGTATGTCGAGTTTTATCTTTTCACTTAACGAACATAAGGATACTTAATGAAAACGCAGGGCACAATACTCTGGCTTTTTCTGTCTTCATTGAAGCACCTGTATGAAATAACAAGAGAGAGAAAATACTGTCAAGTTCAACAGTATGATGAATAAATATTAATGAGCTTACTTTACAATGAATGTCATTTGTTAACATTAATGTATTAGCTAACATGAAAATGAACAATAGACAATACATTTATTACACAACTTATTAGAATTTTGTTAATTGTTGGTGGTTGTGTTCATGTTAGTTCACAGTGCATTATGTTTACAAACACAACTTGTGATTTTAATAATGCATAAGTAAATGCTGAATTTAACATGAACTAAGATTAATAATAAATGCTGTGGAAATATTGTTCATTATTATTTATGTTATTTATATATGTTAACTAATGTAAATTAACTATGCGCGTTAACTAATGGACCTTATTATTGAAGATGACCGCTAGCTGAGGCGATTAGGGTGCATGGCATGACATAGTTTTCTCTATATACTGTATATATAAGATCAGCATTTAAACACTATAGCCAAACACAGAATTATCTGCTTGATGACATGGTTATTTTTATTATTGCCAAAGTGGGATGAATGGCGTGTCTGGAAAAAGGAAGCTTAGTTAGTGATTTTAGCAACACAGGTTTAAATCCCCGGTTGTGGCGTTTTTTTTTTTTTTTAAATGTATATATATAATAATAATAATATATAAAATGATTAATACAAATGTGTTCTGGAGTTCGCTGGTTTATGTTACAGCTTTTTTTTTTTTAATATAGCGTGTCCATTTTACACTAAGCAACCATAGAGACTGAATTCAGTTCAGCTGGAGGGGGTTGGGGGTAGTTGTGTATAGCTTGTGGGGGTTGAAAAATGAAGGGGTGACTCTCTTGCTCTTTCATATGGACAGTGTCTGATGAGGGTTTCAAACTTGCAGAGCAGGTTTAGACAGTGTTTCATGCCTGGATTGGGTCTGGCTTTTTAATTTTTTTGCAACTGCATGAGCCTAAAAAGAATTATTACATGAAGTTTGGTTCCAAAAGCAGCGATAAACGCCAATTTTGAAAAAACGAGTTACCGCCAAAACAGCCCCATTGACTCTCTCTATTCAAAGTTCGATAATCAGTTTTTAACAATAGCGATATCCGCCCGTGTTTAAGCTGCCCTGTTTCTTCCTTTTTTCTCAAACAGAGACGCCAGTCCTGTTTTTCCGCCAAAGCCTACAGTTCCATTCGACCAATCGCAGCGCGCAATTCCATGGCGCCAAACTGTATGGCGGCACCCCTGATCAGTGACGGTAAACACTTCATACTCCAGACTTTTAGAAAGTTTTTATATAGGCTACCAAAATGAATAACTTTGATGGTATTGAGGGAGCCAGTGGTCGTGTCGTCTGTCAGGAAGGAAGCATCAGGCAATACGAAGGGGAAGTCAGAAAGAGTCAGAAGCTCGGCGTTGTAAAATACCGGCCCGTTGCTTGTTCTCACAGTGAATCAAAAACTTTTGTCATGCCGACAAACTGACAGCTGGCGATCTTGTAAAAACTGATATACTCTACTGTCATACCACGAAAGGCCTTGTGAAGTATTGGATGTATTTTTAGAAATCTGTTGTCCAAGTTTTGGGACTTGTATAGATAACTTACTATTTAATACTTATTTAACTTAATAATTGTACAGTTTCGTACACACATTGTTTGAAAATTTAATAGATGTGGTGTACGAATAACAAGATAGATACAGCAGAAACAAAATTTTGCTCTAATGTTCACGTGAGTTTGGGGATAATTTGAAATGTTGCTATTAACAGCATTAATATCAGACTGAAATGAGCCTCTGCAATCTGAAAAAGACAGCAGATGAATGTACTTTTAAAAAGTGGTTTAATATTTTAATATAAGTGATGTTGTTCAAGTTTTGGGGTTAGTCATATGTATAGACAACCTTTCCTTGTTATTGTGTTATGTCTTTGCTCAATTTCATGTACAGAAAGTGAGTTTTTGTTGATTAAATGGTTGTAGCATTTTGGGGAAAAACGTGTTATGGATATATTGCATTTTTGGAGGAAAAAAAATGTCTTTGTTTAATAAATGTTTAAAAATCAAAATATAGTTTGATTTGTTTATGTTATTACAAACTCATAATGATATATTACAGTTTGAAACAGAAAATAGCTTTGATTTTCATACAAAGTCTTTTGGGAAAGAAAATGCCTTTTTTCTCAATTTAACAATTTTGGATTTATAGCGTTTTGGAACCAAACTCTTCACATACAATATAATGTTTTTGTTTCATCTCAGGAGAGATGAGGCATTTCTAAGAGAGAGACAAAAAAGAAACTGGTGAGAAAAGAGCGTGCATCTGCCAAAGAGACACAAAAACTTTTATTCTTAATTCAGTTGCAGCCTATGCTGCTTTTATATTTTCAGTTTTAATTGTACCGCGGCAACGCCTGCAGTCATTTTGCTAATACAAATGTAAAAATATATTGCAGTAATAAGAAACTGTCGAGAGAGACATCCATCGTATTGAGCCCTAACTATTTTTAGTTTCATTATCGGGACAACATTACTGTAGTCATCAAAACCCAGCTATAAATTCTCACGAGAATGTATTCATTACCAATATATTTGAACCATCTCTTTATGTTTTTCTAACTCCCAAATAGAGGTCAGAGATCAGAAAAGTATCCATCTATGAATGTGTTTTATAGGCTATTTTAGATTTGGGAATTACATGTATGCTAATGGACTTGACAAAAATCAGAGTTTTGGGAGACAACACTTAGACTTTCTGTGGTTTGCAGCCGCACAAACCAGTAGCTAAATAATATATGTAGAATGAAGGAAGGACTATTCTCAAACCATAAATATCTATTTTATGTAAATTGTTTTTGTGTTTCAGAGGAAAAAAAAATCAATGTTAAGCAAGACTTCTCCGTCACGGACCTGCTCTGAAAGCAGAATTCTGCAACGCATATAAATGAGCGTAGATGAACCAAGTGGCAGCTTATTTATAAGGTGCAATCCAAATCAGAAAAAACAATAAACAAAGACGACAGCGGTGAACAGACTTGACATGGCATGAACAGACATGATCAACAGACTTGACTCCACCAGCAGCAGGTACATACGGTAATACACGACAAGGCACAAAATGGCAAAAGTACATCAGTAACAAAACAATACACAGGTCACATGACAAGAACAAACCACTTCGGAAACAAGACACATGACTAAGATAACCAATCAGAACATGACACGGTGTAAAGAGAGAAACCAATAGCAGAGATACAAGGAGGGCAGGGAAGCATGACACAAAACAGCATAAGAATCAAACTACAAAATAAAAGAGGACTTATGAAAACAATGAATGAAAGAAACAAAACTCAAAAAGAGACTCTTGCAATTCAAGTTATTATTCCAGTGAAAGCAGGGTTAATCCTACCATGAACTAAACCCTAGACTCTCGGTTGATTAACCCCAGAAGCCTTGCTTACTTCCGGTAAAGGGTTCCAAAAAAGCGCAGACGGGAGTAAGTTCATTTCAAGACTCAAGACATTCTCATTAGAGTAGACGACTCACGGTCATTATGGAAGCAGATGCTAAGAAAAAAGTAGCGCCTATGCTGTTTCTTCTTTCTTTGTTCTTTAGTTGTTTACATGTTTAGTGCATATCGCCACCTAATTGATGGCTGTGAAATCATTTTATTTTTTTTTCCATTTAATCTTAACTTGAGAATGTGAATTATATTGTTGTTTGTTTTATGCTAATTATATATTAAGTCATAGCAGATATGTATTTTGATTTAGAATTTAGACATTATAGAAAATGCCATCCATGTGTGAGATAATATAAAATGTAATAAATAAAATAAATGAATATAAGTTAAACATTACCTTGTCGTAGTGTTTTATAATTTATACAGATAACTATTATATATGCCAATTAAAGAAATAATCATATTAGAATAATATATTATCTTATTTATTACTTATATTAGCTTTTCTTTCCTCATTGAAGAATAGATTAAATATATATATAGGAGCATATATATATATATATATATATATATATATATATCATCATGTCTCCAATGAAACCTAATGATGTCCAAACGGCATTTTCAGGGGAAGTGAAAAACAATCAGATTTCAAAAAGCAGTTGAATGAAGCGCTATCATACTTGGTACAGCATCTTTACATGTGTACATTTCAAGCAATGTAATGATATAATCCAGCATTATGACCAAAAATTGAGTTTAAAATGGACATAATGCAAGTATATTTACAGTAACGGCATTAGATACGCCGTTCCGATCATTGGCTAATTAGAATGGCCAAGTCATGCTTTGACTAAGAAAAAAAGTTTGAATCTTATCAAACAATTAAGTTTATTCAAACAAACTAATATCAAACAAACTAAACTACGAAAAACAAGATCACCCACATTTAAGCTCTACCCACACATCAGCCATACTCACAAAAACAAAAATAAAAAAAAAAAAAACTAAAAAAAAAAATTCTGTTACAACAATTAGCTCTGAAACCATTTACCAATAAATAATAGTTGGGGAATATATAATAACCGGAGGAATGCTGTCAAAACAACGCTTAGTTGATACTTTACCTCACAGTGTTATTCAAGCTATCCAGCGCTGAGCTTCATGATACTTCAACAGGCTGGCGAGTTTCCACAGGGCGAGATAGCAGCGTGAATTGACAGCTTTGACACCAATGGATATACGTGAAAATCAGATGACATGATTTCCACAACTTTTCATTGGCCATTTAGATATGTGAAGTATACTGTATAATGAAATGAACTCTGGACATCTAATCCAATAAAATCTCAAAATCGCAAAATGGACATACGTATTTTCATCGGATAGCCATAATACATATAAAAATAAAAATATATATATAATGTTTGGCGCTATCTGTTAGATATTATTGTACAAATAATTATAAAATGATATAGACTGCGAATAAGATTGCAGTTTCACATTTTGCATACACATTACAAAGTTTATTTTTTACATGCAATGATAGCGCAAAAAGAAAAGTAAAAAAGATTTGTTTTTGAAGAAAAGTATGTAGACAAATAAGAATAAATGTTGTGCGTCATGCAAATCTTGCACTCTGATATTTTAAGGAATAGAATACACTCCTGCATTTAAATGCAGCTGCTTTTTTTGGAGGTTTTTTTTTTTTTTTTTTTTTTGGGGGAGTTTTAGTGCAATTATTGTATGAAAAAAAACCAAGTGAAAGGCTCCATTTACAATCACTGAAGCTGGGTCAATTAATGGCTCTTTTTTTACATCGTGTGCCTTTGTTGGATTATAATGGGAGAACTTGGAGTTTAAAGGGGACATTTTTATTTAAATATCCAATCAATCTTCAGTTTCAAATATTTAGCTAAATCATTGGCCAGGTTTAATTTATTTGTCTCTTGTTTTAGTTTCATCCTAATTAATGGGAACAAATTTATTCAGTGCCTCCCGTTTTACCCCAAATAATGGAAATAATTTATAAACATGCAACAATTTTAATCAGTGTACGGTGACAGATATCTTTTTCCCAAGTAGTTATCTGTCAAAATAAAGGACAGGTGGACGAATAACAAAGTATGTGTGTGCACGTGAAATCTGTTTTATTTTGTTCTCAAGAAAGCGAGTCACTGACTTTATTAAGTGAGGCTACTAAAATTTCATATCTGTGAATATTAAATATTTGAACTACAGTGTTTTTCTTTCAATTTCCTCTGACTGCAGCCGTCAAATGAAACAAACCAGATAGCCAAATCTAAAATCTGCTCTGCTAAATGCGCTTTGATGCGTTTGCTTGATAACTTGGTGGTTAAAGCGTCACCTCATCAGTCAAAAAGCTGCAAATGCATTTTGCAGCCGTGTGTCGTACGGCTGGCTGGCGGTAAGAAAGCACATTCTGGTTGGCCACTTACTGTAGGTGTATATGACTTTCTTCTTTCAGACGAATCCAGTCGGAGTTATATTAAAAATTGTCTTTGATCTTTCAAGCTGTTTAATGCCACTCAATGGGTGTTGCATGCATCAGTCCAAAAGAAGTGAAATAAAAAGCCCCCATCCATAAAAATTAATGTTTAGGCCAATCTTTTACTGTGAGAGAAATACTGTCTGCAAATATCTGCTCAAGCATGTTTGGGCCTATAATGTGCTTAATAATAGGTTTCTCAGATAAAATGTCGTTTTTATATTGTATGATAATATAAGAAACTATAGAAATTAAGTTTTCATAATAAAAATAATAACAATAATGAATGAATATTCAAAAATTACCAAATAATCAAGCAAAAAATCCAAAAATTAAACCACAATAACAAATAATAAATTATAATATATTCAAATAGAAAACCATTATTTTGAATAGTAAGAAGGTAAATACCCTTTACAGTGCTTCAGTGAACACTTCTACCAGCAACGATAATGAAACAAAAATATCTAATTCAAATGGGTTTTGGAACTTCACAAAAAGGTGTTTCAAGTTACACATCAAAACGAATCTGACACAGTGCACATTAACTTTGAATATGCTACTGAATCAAATACCAAAAATTCATCCTTAGACGCAATAGAAAAAATGCCAAATCCAATAAAATATATGAGATGTAGAATCAAATCTGTAACAATATGTGCACTGAAAAACAGTAGAATGCCCTACAATACATTGGATTTAAACTACTTACTAAAAAGAAGAAGAAGAAAAAAATGGAATACAGCAGTGGCTAAGGCACAAGATAAATAAAAGCACATTAGCAAAGCCATTTTACCCATATTTCTGAGATTAACCATGAATTATCAGACCTGCACATCAAATCATACATTAGTATAATCACAACACAGATAAAAAAAAAAAAAAAAACTAAACAAGTATACATAGATTATCTAATATACACAGTGCTGAAACTTTTCATATCACAAATCATTAAACTTGCAGTACCTACCCAAAATTGCTGTTACCATTAACCACGAGATCCATTGTCACACATGGGTCGCATCCACTTGCATCTAATGAAAATGTACACACCAAATGTTTGTCTAGACAACAAATTTGTGCATATTACAGACATTAGTGATATTTACCAAGAAAGATGATTTTACCACATGGTTAATTAGATCAATGTGAGTACTACAACATGGAGCTCTGCTACACAGTGAAAATGGCTTCTCTGATCGTGCACACACATCCACAGCACACAAACAATATCACAAGAAGAGAAAGGAAACCTCTAAAGGGGCCACGAACATTTTGAAAACATAATTCAGAAACAGTGCCTAGTTCTAAAACCTGGCCACATATAGAATACTGATTTTAACATAATATGATTTGGAACACACTAATTCTAATTTTAAATAACATTAGGAGGACAGCATCAAAATTGGACACAGTAATCTAATAGAATAGTTTTACATAATAGCGTTCAGTTGATAATGACTGATACTTGTCTATAACAGATACAAGTGTTGCATCAAAAGCAAATTAAACACATTAGTATCACTGAAGCTGTCTACATTGCATACAGTAAACAGATGCCCGTTCAATGTCTAACATACTCCCCAGGCTTGAGCCTGCTTCAGGACCAATGGAAGAGTAAAAGAAGGTTCCCTTTGCTGGGTCCGGTTTACATAGCTCATTTAAACAGTCACTGTACACACTTCTGAAGGATACACCCGGAGTGTTTTGTTGGAAAAACTTCTAGCATATAAAGGATTTACACTGACAGGTTACAGCCTATGATCACAATCTGAAAAAAAAAACAAACATACATATACACCATCAAACATAAATAACATACACTGATCAACACCTCTACACATCCTCCGTTATACAGGATTTATACCACATGATTGCAACAATGCTTTCCTGGACCAGCAGCAACAATATCAAGACATTTCCCTGTGTTGTGCAACTCACTGGCATACTGCCTCACCTCTACCAATCCAGTTCTATGAATCAGATTCGTCCATAATTCACACACAAACACATACCTGTTAATGTTTAGGATCTGCCTCTTTTTCTATGTCTCTCCTCCTTTCACCCTAATTTCACTACTCTCCTCCTCTCCTCTTCTAGTGAAATATTTCAATTTTTTTAATTCTTAATCTTTATTAAAAATAAAGATTCCGATCTTATATGTGATGGGAAAAAGAATAATAATAATAATAATAATAATAATAATAATAATAATAATAATAATAAGTTCAGCAAAAGGTGGATTCATTCTCGGGTCGAATGCATCAAAAACATACCGCCACGCACTTTATGCCCTACGCGTAATGTTGTGTATGCCAATCAGACATTGGTGTGCAGAGCATTTAGTGTAAATAGAGACTATGAATTTTTTTTCTTCCCCTCACTTGGGCCGGTGCCTGCCCTGTATGGAGAGTTCACAAATAAACTTATATTGAATGAAGCAGCAGCCAACTGTATTGGATCTGACAGCAGCTACATCAAAAACTGTAAGTAAACAATTTCATAATGCTTTTTCTGTAAATCACCCCTTACGAAAATTTTCTTTTTAACAAATAAAACCAAAACTCAGAGAGCTGCCTACCTCAGAGACCTCACTGCAGCTTTGGGGCCTCTACTGATTTGTAAAAGGCAGTAAGCCTATAGTATCCTGAAAATTGTACAATGGATACCACATCCTACCCGAAAGGGAGGTAACATGGAAATATACCTAAGGCCTCCCCAGAAAGGATTGCTACATAGGGAGGTCTCTGTGGTGGGCTTCACTGAAGGGGGGAGACTACCTAACCCACAGTGACCGGACACAGAGCTAGCCACCTTGGAAAACCGCCTTGGAAATATAAAGTACTATCTGGCTTTTTTTCTGACATTTAAGACGTTTTCTCATTCTGTGACAACTTATTTACATTCTGTTTATTTTTTTTATATATTTTTTTATTTATTTTTTTAAAGCTGTGTACATTTTAGGACTTTTATATAGAAAACAAAAAGATTCTATCTACAAAGTTGATCTCTAACTTGGTTCTATCCGTGAGCCAATCAGCACCTTGAATGCACACAAGAGGACCAATCAGGATCAACTTTCTTTGTCATGTCGCCGGACTGCTCCCTGACAGCAGGACAGATTAAACGTAAAATATTTAGACTGTTAAATATTTTCAATTCTATATAGTCAGTGAAAAATAATTTTTCAATGTTTATTATACCTTAAACACATACCTTGGGACTCATTGACAACCCTCCCCCCCCCCTCATTAATTTCTTAAAGTCAGACTTATTCCTAAATCTAATCATTATAAACAATATAACAAACATATGAAAAAGAATATCTGTTTTATAATTTTTTTTTTTTTTTTCCTAAAAAGTGTATAGGGTCGCTAGTGACCTGAGGTAGGCTATGTAATAGTGTAACTTAAATAACCTATATTTTTCCTGCACAACAATAATTAAATGTCTGCAATTGAGCTTATTTCCTCAAAGTGGCACTATATGATACATAATGATGGCATGATTTTTTTTTCACTCATAATTACCGCAGGCTTAAAAATATCATCTGCAAAAATTTAACTGGCTTGAATGGCTTTACTGCAGATCAATTACTTTACACAATGAAATATAAGTGTCACTGTCATTTGATGGTGGATGTGGTGAATAGAGATCAAAATGTTGTTTTTGGAAGATGTTGAAAATGATAGTTTTGAGAATATGTTTGAGATTGTGAATGTGCTTCAGATGCTGTGGAAGTGTGCTCTAACAATGACAGTGATGGTAAAAAAAACAAAAAAAAACACTACTGCAGCAGTTAGAGATCCATCCGGGTTAGATCCGGGTCACTAAAGACCTGAATATGTAATAACTGGTGAAACATTAATGCATTTAAGTGTTAAACTTTGTGAGACAACTTCGCTGAAGCATTACTGTTTTCTTGCAGTTTAAACTCTTAAAGTGTCTTAGATTTTACAATATTAAGCCATAAAGGGCCAAATAGTCAAAAATTTAATTTATGGGGTCTTAATTACAACAATACATGTTAACATTAGGGGTGTAACGATTCACTCGTTTTATGGATACATCTATTACAAACCCTGACTATGCATATGCATCGATCTTGAAACATGATTTTTGAATCATGAACCACCATTTTCGGACAGTAATCGATTTAAAATGCTAAGAATCGAATGAATCGCTATTTCTATAGCGAATTAATGCTTTCAAAATATATACACATTAAATTACTACAAGCACAAATAAATGGAGACCTTGAACAGTATTCGTGCCCTCGCATCTCTCCTTCATGCGCTCCACTATTTACCGCCTGTGACTGTCACAGGATTGCGCTCACGCTCCGTTCGTCTTACTGACACATTTTTTGAGCAGCTGATGTGTGATCTCTCCTTAGGACTCAAAGCCAGTAATGCTAAAGTGAAGTAGATTTACTTTTCTGTAGTTTTTCAATGGCTCTCAGCATCTTACTGACGGCGTTACCTGAGCAGTCGAAAGCTGCTTCTTTATTGCATGGACAGAGCAGAAACGTAAGTGTCTAAAGCATATGCACAGTTCCATTGAATGATAAATGTGTTTTAACAATGTTGTTGAACCGAATGTACGAAGGAAACTGTTTTAAAATAACCACAGCATTAACAACAACCATGAAATAAGAGTGTGAGGTTTATCTGATAATCAGATGCCTGAAAGTAGTGTCGGTTGCTAGCAAACAGACATTTGGCGCGTTTTATATCAGAATTATCATTCGCTGATGGAGAGGAAAAGTTAAATACTATAGCATTTTTTTATGAAAAAATGAGATAAAGAAGTTTTTGCACTGAAAGAGAAGTGATCTTGCACTCATAGACGTGCTAGTATCTACAGCTAAGCTGAATAAAAAGCAGAATGAACTGATGAAACGTTAATTTGACATATCATATATTACAGTACAGAAACTATAAAGTGTATTTACAACCTTATTCTGTGCAGAAAATTTACATGATTGTTTGTAGTAAAACAATCATAAAATTGCCATTAGGAAAAAAATATAGATCACAAATGATTGGTTATTGTCCAGCAGTGTATTTGATTTCTTACAGCAAATTTAAAGTAATAGATAAGAAAAGCATTCCTTGTAAAAAAAACCAAACAAACAAACAAAAAAAAAAATAGTAATAATAATTATAATAATACATACATACATAAAATTATTGTATTTGACATTTCTGTAACTTCTGAAATGATAGCTACTCCCCTGGTGTGACAAAAATGTTAGCCTATGCATAATATGTTTAAAGCTCTTTTTTTTTTTTTTTACAATTTTGGCTTACATAAATTTTTACATGTGCCATGTCATGCCATAGCATCATTAAATTAGCATCTAACAATGGACAATTTTTTTTTTTTTTTCTCTAACCTGTGTTTCTGTAACCATAAAGGCTGCAGTATAATTTGCTCCCAGGCTAAGCATTTAGATTGATGACGAAAAGATTGATTTGCGAGAAAATGATTTCAACTCTGTACCTAAATGATCGACGATTATAGGCACAAGCTACTAAGGTTTATCAAAGGAAACAATTATTGATCAAGTGCAACTAGCAACCTTATTCACATGTGACGTATTACTAGGCACCTCTCTCCAAGTCTCTAGCCGACGTGCTGCCTGGCTAGCTTTTCAATACTTTCTTCTTTGTGTGGTTAAGAGGAAAATGCATGTCTTTTTAACATCTTATAACTTTGTAAAGTTGCCAAAAAAAAAAGAAACCCCCCCGGCCCTTATCAAACAATAGCCTTTAAAATTACCTGAACTATATATATATATAATAGCAATGAGGCCATGGTGATCGGTTTAAATGAGGTATGAATTAACGATATTGTTCTATTGGACAAACTTAATGTATTTTAAACAATACAATGTATATGCATTGTCAAAAGCCTTCAAAGGGCACCAACATCCCGATGATTGTTTCTACATGTCACTGTGCAATTTAATCCTTGTTTGGCTAAACATTTAATTCAAATGTACACTTAATCTTGAATTTTTAAACAATTCTTTACGACAGAGGTGCTACAGCAATCATAAATCCTTGAATGTGGACATCAAAAGTTGCCATTTTTCATGCAAGCCCACTTGATGACGAAAATAACGTAATGCGGACGGCCGAACTATACTTTGGCCTTTACGCAATCGGCAACCAGGAGTTTTTTGCCTTATTGCAACTCTCTGTTCTGGACTTGCACAAACTGCATTGCAATGCAATCATTTTCCAAAGTGTAATTTATTTGAAAATATGAATTCTGTTTAAGCCTGTTAACACAGGCCAGAGATGCTGAAGATGGACGCACAGAGAAAAATAGGCCTACTGTAGCAGGCAGATCACTCACTGTTCATGATGCATGAACTATTGGAGGAAAATCCCCAATACTGATTTGGGGGTTATATGAATGTGTTTTTATGAGGGGAGCTGACTGTCTTCTGAAAGGTTTATGTGGTATAATTTCACAAAGCTTGTCAGAACATTATGTTTTGGGTTATTAAATCAAATTATGTGTATGATTATTGTTGTATAACTAAATGATATGAAATTATATATGTATATGAATTATATAGCTAATATTAAATAACTGTAATTACATATTTAGGTTAAATAAAGATGTCAGTCTTTATTTTATTTTTTTTCCTTTTTAGGAAACAAATCAAAGAAACAAATCAAATGACTCACCCAGTCATTTAAAAATAACACATTTCAGAGCTGTAACAACAATACCGTGAAACAGTGATATTTTTGCTTAAGGTTATCATACCGGCCCATGCCTATTAATGATCAGCCCTTTCGATGCCACACCTTCTCAGTTTTGCATTAGCCCACTGGAGAGGCTACTTGGAAAATTCTGGGGTAAGAAACTCCTAATCGATCTGTCACCTCTGCATAACTCACCATTTTCAAACATAATTACCTCAATTACTCTTGATGAATTCTCTCTCTCAACTGTAAGACATTGATCATGCAATCAATATGAAAAGAGACAGGGGAGAAGAGAGGGGAAAAAAACAACCTTTTATATATTTCATGGGTCTAAGGACTTGGCTGGCAAAAGTCGACATGACCTCAGCTTTTAAAGTTATGCCTATGCATCCAGATTCATAGCACTTATTTGGGGTACACTGGCACAGGAAATTCTATTTATTTTTATTTTTTGTATGATTAACTTTCGAATGCAAAGACCGCACCAAGATTTTCTGACATGTTATTGGAAGCAGCTCATTGGATTTGTTAAACAGTTACGCAAAGTAATCCTCATAGCATCTACCCATTTAGACAAGCCAAATTGTTCCTAGTATTGAACTCCCTGTCAGGTGCTGCAAGAGCTTTCCCAGTTGAGTGAATGTTTTCTTTCAACTAACGGTGTTGGTTACCCGTCCGCGCAGTGAGTATTGAACTCCCGTCGAATGCTGCAAGAGCCCTCCTGGTCAAGCAATCTTGGCCTTTCTGTCTGACTACCGGCGAAGCTGACCAGTCCATGTCATGAGTATTGAGCTCCCACTGGATGCCCGCAAGAGCCTCCCGGCTACACAACCTTACTTTTTCGATTCTACAGTCGGCGAGGCTTACCCATTCGATGCAGTGGGTATTGTGCTCCTGTTGGATGTCAGCGAAAGCCTCCCGGCCAGACAACCTGACTTTTTCTTCTCCAATCCAACCATACTAGTCCATCTCCGAGTAACTCCGCCTTAGAAATTCTCAGGCTAAATTCCCCCACGAGCCACTATCTATTTTTAGATGAATCCCAAAAAAACAAACAAAAAAAAAACACCCATCACTCGCTTCTGGTTCCAAAATCATCTCAAATCCGTCCTGCAATTATCAGGTATCCCAGCAGAAAATTTCCCTAGCCACTTTTTTCGCATTGGGGCAGCAACATCAGCAGCCCAAAAAGACCTCTCCAAACAGCAGATCCAAACTCTAGGAAGATGGTCTTCAGAAGCTTATCAAAGCTACATCAGAACCAATCGGTTTCACATTAAAGAAGCCCACCAAACCCTCATCGGTCACCACTAAACTAATCACTCTGAGAAGGAAAAAAAAAAACCTTTCACTGTCTGGCCAAATACTGGCCATTCAACTTTCCGTCTTACGTTCGGAGAGGCTTGCCCGTTTGATGTCGTATGGCGAGAGCCCCCCGTCTAGACAACATTACCTTTTCCTTTCTACGGTTGGCGAGGCTTACCCGTTCGACACTGCGAGTATTGAGCTCCCGTCAGATGTCGGCGAGAGTCTCCCAGCTAGACAACTTACTTTTTTCATCCTATGGTCAATAAAGGCTTACCTGTCCAATGATGTGAGTATTGAGCTCCCATTGGATGTCGGCGAGAGCCTCCCGACCACACACCCTTACCTTTTCCTCCTACGGTCAGCGAGGCTTACCCGTTCGATGCCTTGAGTATTGAGCTCCCATCAGACATCAGCGAGAGCCTCCCGGCTAGACAACCTTACCTTTTCCTTTCTATGGTTGGCGAGGCTTACCCGTTCGATGCCTTGAGTATTGAGCTCCCATCGGACGTCGGCGAGAGTCTCACGGCCACTTAACTTTTCGTTCCTGTTTGACGGATGAAGATGCTCAGCCGTACGCTGCTAAGAGTCTCGACCTCCCGGTAAATGTTGTCCAAATCTTTTCCCCCTGCCTGGTGAGGCTTACCCATTCGATGTCCTGAGTCCTGATCTCCCAGCGGATGCTGCGAGAGTCTGTGCAGACGGGTTTTCCTTTTCCCGCTCCTCGGCCGGTGAGCCTTACCCGTCTGATGCAGTGAGTATTGAGCTCCCGTCAGATGTCGGCGAGAGTGCTCCCGGTTGGGTTTCTTTACTTGCTGCCCACAAACAGGTCTTATCCATCTGATGCCGTGAGTATTAATCTCCCATCGGATGTCGCAAGAGTCCTCTTTGTCGGCGGCCCAAAGCCTGTTTATCTACTCAACTGACAGGACCTACACGTCCGTCGTCCTGAGTCTTGATCTCCAGTCGGAGGCTTCATGGGCCCTCTCGGTCAGTTATCTGCCCTATTTGCCCACTGATTAGCAGGGGCTCATCAGCCAGTAGGGCCCGTATGCCAACACCGTGACCTATTCCAGTCGAGGTTCAGGAGAAATTACCGAGCTTGGAGCCTTCTTCCCGGACAGCACGCCAAATATGCATATCATTTGTACCGCTTTATTATCTGAAGAGCGAAATCATGAACCCTTTAGAGCTGGATGACCATAGCGTGGAGGGCAAAGGCGGCTTGTCCAGCAGCATTGTAAGCCCTTGCTGTCAAAGACGAGGTAAACATATGCTTAAGACTGTAGACACGAACGATTCGACCAGGTGGAAGGCTCTTAATCATTTCCTTGAGAGAACATACGAGAGCTGCAACCCCTAGCCTTCCGATGGTCAAGCTCTACAAATGAGAACATTGCCCACCCACTAATGCTGCTTCAGCATGGGCGTGGCCCAAGCACAGAATCGTGCCCATCGGAGGGAGAGAGAAATCCCCTGCATCCAGAAGAAAACGGACGGATTTGCATCTTTGAAATGATGCGAGCCACAGTGTAAATACTCTTTTAGATGAAATTTACTATTTAAAGATGGAAATGTTGCTCTTAATAGCCACCGAAGCACCCAGGGGAACCGTCTCACACTTATCTGTGCAGGAGATAGACTGGTGAATGTGCCGCATAACCCAATGGTAGTTTGAGGTGATTGGAAAAGCTTGCTTCTCATATGGCTTGACGTGAAGTTGGCATTTGATGTTCATATTGATTGCTTGGTGAAAAAACTTAAACCAAGATTGTTTTTTTTGTTTCAGCAAAAAAAAAAAAAAAAAAAAGTTTTGTTTGGAGTTAGAAAGCTAATCATACAGGCTATTTTTTTTTTTCATTTTAGATTATGGTGACAGTATTTACTGTATATGCATGCTTCCTTATACTTATAAAAAATACTTACGATTTATAACTAAAACTTGCTCACGTACTTACCATTGTTTGTTGTATAACAGTGTAGGTTGGTCCTCCTTATATCAAAGAAGTAAAGGACATATATTGTTGTTTATTGTAAAGGCATTGTGGGGTATGCTTCCAAAGTATATTACTAGTCCTTTATGGTCAGGTAGAAATAATTATTTAAACCAGATCTTCAATTGGGATTAAATTAGAAGTGCCTGGGGTGTATTCAGAACACGGAAAATCTGCTTTTTCTTACTATGCTCCTTGGTTGTAGAATGATTTTCAGATTAATACTCCATAAGAAACAATTCCTTCTTTAAATATTTTTAAAAAGATATTGCAGCATGTAATGAATGAACCTTTCTGTTGTTTTAATTAGGCTGTTGATTCAGGATTATATATTTTTTTTGCTTTGTTTGTTTGTAATTCTGTTCTGTGTGTTGTATAACCTTTTAAATTTATGTGAAACTCTTCACCATCTTGGCCAGGACTCCCTGGAAGAAGAGATTTCTTTTTATCTCAATGGGACATTCCTGGAAAAATAAAGGATAAATAAAATAAAAATAAATATGAGACAAGCTGCTCCTGCTCTGAAGAACAAAGCTGAAGTACAGCTTGCAATGGCAGGCCTTATATAACCATATATGCAAATTCTGCACAACAATTTCATTGGCCTTTTCTGATACTCTCAGAGGTGATTGGGGCTCTTGAAGATGATACCATACTGTCGTTCCGACATACGTCAGAGTGAATGACAGAAAGGGAACCATGGTTACTACACTTTTACTATAACCCTTAAGTGCATGGATGTTTCGGCAATCATTATTACATATTTGGTTCTTTATCAACCCAAACCTATGTATCCATCACAGATGGATCTCTAACTGCTGCAATAGCAGAAAACTCTCCTGATATTTTAATAAGGATTACAAAAGAATAAAACAAAACATATTTTGTTACCTATTTAAACTTAGAAATTTCAATTTGAGCAGATGGTTTTACAATCACTGTCATTGTCAGAGTGCACTTCCACAGTACATTCAGCATCTGGCTCATATTCACACTCTTAACCATAGTCTCAAAACTTATCACTTATCATTATCAGTGACTTCAGAATCAATATTTTGATGCCTGACAACTTATTCCACACATTCACCATCAAACGACCATGACACATATTTCATTGAGTACAGTAACTGATCTACTGTAAAGCCATTCAAGCCAGTTCAATTTTTGCAGATTATATTATTTGTTTTATGCCTGCAGTAATTATGAGAGAAAAAAAAGCATGTCGTTGTTGTCTATCAAACAGGAATAAAGTTGAATTGCACTTATTGAGTCATCAGATATTTAATTATTATTATTTTTTGTTTGAATCTGTCACAATCTCTAGCTGGAGTGAACGGTAGCTCCACTAGAGGACAACCCAACTTGTAACCTTTACCACACACCGCGGACTCCATTTCCCATAATCCTCTGCCTGGACACATCATCATTTGCAATGTACTGTCTTTCTCATCAGTAGATCATCATCAGTTCACAGCTGTCTCACATTAGAAGGACTTTAAAATTATCACCCACATGCTCTGATTTTTTGCTGGTGATTAAATAGTTGTATTTTCCCTAGTTTCCCATGAGGTTCTTGTTTTCCAAAGTTTTCCTAGTTTTGCCATGCCTTAGTGTTTGATGGTGGACAGTTTCCTTGAGTCTGATTGTTTGCTGTGCCTTTACATTTGCTATTCCATGGATTACTCTTTTGCCATTGTGCTTAGATGTGATTGTTTGCTGATGTTTTGACCTGCCTGTTTTGACCACGCTCTCTTTTAATAAAGCCTGCAACTGGATCCCC
This sequence comes from Cyprinus carpio, assembly GCF_018340385.1. Classification (NCBI taxonomy): domain Eukaryota; kingdom Metazoa; phylum Chordata; class Actinopteri; order Cypriniformes; family Cyprinidae; genus Cyprinus; species Cyprinus carpio. Next base: position 1,782,922 of record NC_056589.1, on the reverse strand, counting down.
CTCTGTTGGCCTCCATGGTTACATAATCTCTCAATATTTTACAACAGTAGCCAGGTGGTGAAAGCCAGAAAAAAAGAAACTAAAATTACGAAGTCCCTTGCACTCTCCATTACCTGCAGCGTCACTTGCAATCGATACAAATATAATATGGTGAAATGATTTGCAAAAAAATAAAGTGCCAATGAAGAAAATATGCTGTGGTGCTAAAGCATTAAAAACGAGGTAGTACCGTAACTTCTTTTCTCCTACAGATGACTTGCAGGACCCTTTACAAGACCCCAAAATCTATGGCCCACAGAACAGAATATGAATGTGATAGTACCAAAGTCTCTCGTTAAGCGTTTCTTCCTATAGAAAAGCAAACACTTAATATGGCTTAATGTATTAAAGATGCTATTAAAATAATCAGAATTCAATGTACAGTTCATTAATATAGTTTATGTTGTCTTTTGTCCATTAAGCTACTGCAAAGCGAGGGCATGGTTTAGCGAATTTGCAGGGAGGTGGTGGGAGTGATCCGGTGGTAAGTAGGTCAAATGCAGAATGACATTCACCTGCTTCTACTACGATTTGATTGCCGTGGGGAGACGGTAAAAAATGCGGCTGATGCAGAAGTGGCAGAAGAGGAAGCGACAGAGGACCTGCGTGACCCAACTAAATGGTGTCGGTGGACAAGAAACACAGCTAACATACTCTGAGTTTATGTTATTTGGATCACTTATAAGCGTATTGTTTTGGTGAGCTGAATAAATTGCCACGAAAGCCTCAGTCACGCTGACTGGCGACATCTTCTCCTTCTCTCTTGAATGAACTGTATCACAGCTAGATTGTATGTTTTTATTTATGATTTTCTATGGGAGGGAAATAATGTTTTAATGTACGAATTTACGCATTGCATTCTGGGCTCGCCTGGCTTGCTGTATGGAGTTGATCCCTTCTAAAGAGGGGTCATATGATTGCGATTTAAAATTTTCCTTTTCTCTTTGGAGTGCTACAAGCTCTTGGCGGTAGTACATAAGAAGATCTGTATAAAGTTGGAAAGACTAAAGTCTCAAATCTCAAATTCTTTATAAAAAGCTCTACCAAACCAAATACTACTACCTTAAACCCACGATCTAAATGCAGACATGGTTTTATGTTTATGCTCTTGCATGATACAACGCATAACATGTAAAAAAACAGTATAAGTCATTATAATCATAATTGTGTCCCCACTGGATGCAACAAATGCCTATTTTTTGACAAATGGGTTTTATTGGTTTTGTCTCATTGTGCCGGGTGTCCCTGACATTTTGTCGCACCCTGTCAGGCACACACTGTATCACTGTGTTGGTAGGCGTGGCATTTCCAGCATTGCACGCTTGAGGCATTCGACCAATCACAAAATGCACTGGACAGCTAGCTAATCAGAGAGAACACCTGCTTTCAGAAATGATGACCTTTTGTAAAAAATGTAACATTTCCCCTTAGAAAGGTGCATATGAGAAACAATGATGTACATTATATGGAAAATAATGTTTTTGAAATCGTAAACCACATAAACATTACTGCATTACACCAAATACACAAAAAATAATGTTCTTTTTAGCAACGTCATATGACCCCCTTTATTATCAATTAATGCATTTCATAATGCACGTTCATTTTTGCTGGTCTGTATATACTTTGAGTCAACAACAAGACATATAGTCTACTGAACTGTCTTTATCATCTAAGTCACTTATTATGCCACATTAAGTGTTTTATTGTATGGGAGGACAAGAGAAACTTTGTGCCTTGTGTTCATGGCCATTACTTGCTTGCCTTGTAAATCATTGAATAATAACTATATATTGAATTTGATCTTTTAATTCCATCTTTCTAATGAGTCTTAATATGTTAAAGCCATATTAAGGTGTTTTTGTTTTTTCTACAAGAATAAAGCGCATATATTCTGGCTGTTTTTGTATTACCGGATTTGCAGGCCTTGTCTTTTCTCTCCTACAAATGACTTGCAGGTCCCTGTGCGTTCACGATTTACTAAATTAGTTTTTAATTGTTTAAGCACCACAGTGTCCTGTCTCCATTGGCAACATGCACAATTTGTGTCGATTACCAAGTGACGTCAAGAGGTAGTGTGAAGATTGCAAAATGACATTGTAATTTTTTTTCTTTTTCTTTGTCTTCACCACCTACAGCTACCTGTTGTAAAATGGTTGAGAGGTTCAAAAAAAAAAAAAATAAAAATAAAAAATAAAAAGAAATTAGAACAAAATAAAAAAAATAAAAAAAGGCTGCAAATGACATCTCTTGAGGAAGCTTAAATGTCTAAGAGAGTGCATCGTCTGAAAGTGCAAGTCTACAGCCAGACCCTTGATAATTTTTGGCATTATAATGTATCATATCAGACTGGTTGAGCATTCAGACAAACTTATTTGAGCTCTCAAAAATATACTTTGAGAAACAAGGTTGTGTTGATAGTTGTCCCAGTTGAGAATCTTTCTCTGTCATTCAGTTTTGCAATGAAGTATTAAAATGCTGATGAGTAAAGACTGTGATCATAAAAAAGTTATTTACCTTAGTAAAAATGTCATATTTAAAAATACATTTATTTCATACTAAGAGTGTAGTTCAAATCTATTAACATATTTACTGACTGATAAATCGAGACTTATTATTGATATAAAAAAAATATAATTAAACTTTATTTGGTGTACCTATTTTGTTCCACAGTGCGCTTTTTCTTAATATTAAGCCTAAAATGTGTTTTTAATGTCACTTTTGATGAGGATTGTATGATCTTTTGAATAATATAGGTCTTTAAATGTAAAAATATTTAAGAGTTTAGTTGAAGAGGAAATATACCTGCAATAGTTCTATACTGACATATCTTTAGTTCAACTTCAGCAAGACCACTGGCACAATTAGCAGCAGTATTTAAGTACAAAATTTCCTAATTTATCATTCTTCAAGTATACCAGCTTAGTATACTAAAAGTACAATTACGGGACATTTTTATTAGGTACATAAATATGAGAAAATATTTATAGTGTACTTAGCATTAAAATAAATTTCTTTCAAAACAAAAGTGCCAAACACAAAAAAGTAACAACAAATAACTCAATGATCCAATACTGGTATTTAATCATTTCTTTGTGTCAGTGTATTCTTAGGTTTAGCCCTCTGGAGTCTAAGGGTATTTTTTGGGGCCTGGAGAAGTTTTGTTATGCCCTGACATTTTGTGGTTTTTTTCAGTTACTTATAAATATCTAAATGGCTAAAGTCTAATCTCACTGTAATCAGCACAAACTGGGCTATAATAATATGTGAGCAGCATGTATGTATTATGAGTGTGTTTTTTTGAGAAAAAAAAAAAGTTATGCGTGGTTGAGTAGAAAAACTAAAAAATGTTAAATCACTTGAATAAAGGCAATAAAAGCTTACATACAGAACATTGGTTCCCGGACTTTTGAGAACTGGAGCCAGGAAGCCTAGAATTTTTTCTTCTAAATTGGCGTGAAAAATCATCAGCAATACGTAACGAACGAAG
>NC_056589.1:1779238-1779311 GCF_018340385.1 Cyprinus carpio | reverse complement strand
TAAAAGTCTTTGAAAAAAGTCTAACTAGTAAAATGTTTACACGTTATGTGAAAACTAGTACAAGTATATAAAT
>NC_056589.1:1778819-1779015 GCF_018340385.1 Cyprinus carpio | reverse complement strand
TATTCAGCATGGTGGCGTGGTCGCATTAGAAGATAATTAAGGGAGACATGAAAAATGGACATCGCGTTGTTTTCATATGGATTACTTTTTCACAGAATATTTGTTTTCGGAAGCACTTGTTTAGTTTAAAAGTAAGACATGTCAAGCTTTCTATAGATATATCTCTCATGTCTCTTCGTTGAGTATTCACTGAGTT
>NC_056589.1:1778675-1778770 GCF_018340385.1 Cyprinus carpio | reverse complement strand
CGCTTGAAGCTCCCGTTCCACCACATCCCAATGATGCTCTACTGGGTTGAGATCTGGTGACTGTGGGGGCCATTTTAGTACAGTGAACTCATTGT
>NC_056589.1:1777912-1778332 GCF_018340385.1 Cyprinus carpio | reverse complement strand
ATGCTCAACTTCATACCTAGTGGAGATGAGTGGTACCCGGTGTGGTCTTCTGCAGTTGTAGCCCATCCGCCTCAAGGTTGTGTGTGTTGTGGCCTTCACAAATGCTTTGCTGCATACCTCGGTTGTAACGAGTGGTTATTTCAGTCAAAGTTGCTCTTCTATCAGCTTGAATCAGTCGGCCCATTCTCCTCTGACCTCTAGCATCAACAAGGCATTTTCGCCCACAGGACTGCCGCATACTGGATGTTTTTCCCTTTTCACACCATTCTTTGTAAACCCTAGAAATGGTTGTGCGTGAAAATCCCAGTAATTGAGCAGATTGTGAAATACTCAGACCGACCCGTCTGGCACCAACAAACATGCCACGCTCAAAATTGCTTAAATCACCTTTCTTTCCCATTCTGACATTCAGTTTGGAGT